>NC_142946.1:31052298-31067298 GCF_046866305.1 Octopus bimaculoides
AAAAATCCAGGCTAGTCAAGACAAGGGAACATGAAGGCCATTCAAAGTAGGCTTCACACATGGTTCCAGCAAGATGGAGCAACAGCTCATACTACAAGAGAAACAATGCAGCTGCTATGGTAGTGCTTTGATGAGAGAATAATCTCCTGCTATGGCAATATCAACTGGCCTTCATGTTCCCCAGACTTGACTAGCCCAAATTTTTTCTTGAGCATATAGGCATATAATATGGCAATATCTTGTATTAGAATTCTGGCGAAATGATTGTAAATTTATGCCATAAAACAATTTGCTCATTCCAGGTATTATGGACTTTTGGCAATATGATGTGAAAAACATCAACCTCTGATTTATGGTTATATCTGATAGCCTGTACCTGTTGATGAGCTTAAAAGAAGCTCTGTGGTTAACAGCTGAAAGAAATTGCTCTCTCCCTCTTCCACTCACTTTCTCTCTCTCTCTCTCTCTCTCTCTCTCTCTCTCTCTCTCTCTCTATATATATATATATATATATATATATATATATATATATATATATATATATATATATATATATATATATATATATATATATTATATATACAGGCAAACTACAAGGAATCTTGTGTAGCTCAGTGTCAGCAAGTCTTGAAAAAATATTAAAAAAGTGAAAGGGGCACAGTGAACTTGGCATGAGGAGTAGAATATCCAACGTTTTGGATGAAATCCTTCATCAGGGGGTAGAGAAAAGGAGAAGTTGAAGAAAGACAGAATTTTATATCTTCTCACTTTGAAAAACTGACTGCAACTGATAATGGACTCAGAATAACACGAGCTGCAAATGTGAAACAGAAGTTATAGTAGAGGGCCTGCAGAAAGGAGGATGAAAAAAATAATGGCGAGAGTAGAGGTAAGTAAATACGGGTATGTTGCAGATTTATCAGTATGCGGCATGGCCTTGCACGACAGACCCCACTTCTCTAGGAAATGAAAGGAGCAACGTCTCATATTTGATCTTGGCACTATGTCCCTGATAGGTATGAATGAATGCTTTTCCTTTCATCCTTTCACCTCCTCTTAATTTGCTTTTACCCTTTTTAATCCCCCTTCCACCTTCTCTCTCTGCAACATTCCCATGTTTACTTACCTCTACTCTCTCCATCATCCTTTTCCTCCACCTTTCTGCACGCCCTCTCCTATAACTTCTGTTTCACATTTGCAGTCCATGTTATTCTGCATCTATTATCAGTTGCAACCAGTTTTTCAAGCTGAACGGATGTAAAACTCTGTTTGTCTTTCTTCAACTTCTCTTTTTCTCTACCCACTGAATAAGAATTGCATCCAAAACGAATATTCTACTCCTCACAGCAAGTTTACTGTACCCCTTTCACTTTACATATATAATATATATATATATATATATATATATATATACGGGGAACATGTGGAAGGGGTAGAGCCAGGAAGATGTGGGATGAAGTGGTGAGAAAGGATCTACAGGCATAGGGAATCACAGAGGGGATGACAGGGGACAGAGACTCCTGGCTGTTTGCTGTGTAGAAAAGCCATGTCAAGTTAAATAAAAATGTGGTTGTCTTTGCATACAGGGTGACCCCTGCATCCCACTCCAACTGAACATCCCTAGTCTCATGGGCTCATTGGTGATGGTGCTACATAAAAAGCATCCAGTACACTCTGTAAAGTGGTTGGTGTTAAGAAGGACATGGAAATCGGACATTAAATGATGATGATGATGATATAATCATGTTATTGACATTGCATAACATGCTCTGGCAAGATACTAACTGATCCAATCTACCTAGTTGCAAATTGGCACCTCTGAGTGTATACAGATTACTGATGTGTAATTAACAAGTGCATCATTGACTTACAGGAAAACTGCTGAAGCTGTTTTTCCCTATTAGTCGTGGATAGCTATAAGAATGTATTTTAATCAAGCCTCAGAAATTAACAACGAAACTCTATTGTGCTGGAATAGACCCCTCTATGACAACATATAAGTACAGTGCTGCAGAAAGTGGTCGATGATGAATAATAGAAATAATAAAAGATGTAATTAGAGGCGTACCAAATGTTAAAAGTCAAGTAAGTCTCCAGGAATTAATTAGCAAAAAATGAAAGCCTGATAAAAGTGTGTCAACTGGAATAGCAGACCAGTGATGGACTTTTAGCAATGGGATGATTGCCATATTGAATATGAAGGGTTCCTGAAGGTCTCCAGTGTGGTAGTTTGTTGACACCACCACCTTAACGTTGTCTGTTGGTTATTAGTTTGACAAAAGTTGTTCTCACGTTGAGTTGACTCCATGGTTGTTGGTTGAAGATGACAATGTCGGCGATGGTGGATTTTGATAACAGTGTGCAGCAGACAGATGTCACCAACTGTGTTCGTGTGTTCGTTAAGTGTGTGGTGATATACAATAACAACTCACTTTAGGATTATAAAGTTTTATTGTAGCATAGGTTACACATGAATTGCCTTGCATAGAGTTTTGTATGGAGCTGTGTAGTGTTTAATAGAGATGTCTCTGGTATGTTGGCAGTCAATGAATGAATGCGTGAAGACATTAGTTGTACTTTGTATATATAGAAGAAGACTTGATAGAAATGTTTCAAGAAAAGTGTGAAAGATAATGGTATTGAATTTGGTTAAATCTGCTGGTGCACGTGGACAAAGAATGCTCTTGTGTGAGAGAGGCCAGCATTAACACAATAGAACAAAACTATATTCTGGGAGTCCTTTAGAAAAGGGAGACAAGAAACTCAAGGAATTCGATTGAAAAATGGTGGTGGTTACATTACATAACTGACAATCGAATGTAGCAGAGAACGCTTGTTCGAGGGAGCTAATTATTTCAGCCACTCACAGACTGAATAAAGCTGTAAACTGACAGTGTTGTTTGAGCCTACCTAGAAATCCGAAAATGCATGTTTTAAACAACTGCAAATACAGACTTGCTGTGGACTAAAGGACATTGGTTTAACAGACCGAGGAAGAATGTCGCTGTATTGACATTGCTGTTTGATTGATCAGTGAATTAGTCACAGTAGTTTGATATAATAGTTTTATTGCCTCATTCATCTTCACGTAATGAACTAATTGCACTAAAAATATTCTCATAATTGCCAAGTATCACCAATTTTAGTAACAAAATATATAAACACCATATATTCAAACTAGGAATGAATGTCATGGCTGGAATATTTATGAGCCAGAGAATTTTGGATCAAGTTTGACCTGAAGTTAACTAACATCTTAGGTTTGCTTTATCAAGTCTGAACTGGGATACATGAAAACAACATGACCAAGATTTAGAGGAGAGAAAGAGAATATTTGGAAAACCATAGTAAAAGTTAATCATTGTGTCAGTATTAAATTAGATAGCAAGTGTCTAAATGTAGGCAGGACACATATTTCTGTTGTTAGGTTGAAATTTAAGTATCACCCACAAACATATGTCTACTGTCTGTGCAATATGACAAAAGATGCTTGTTGTTTCACATTTCCTTTCACTGCCATTGAAATAGTGTCATCAATAATCATTGCTTCATTCACTGGATTTAAACACCATTGTATCAGATGACAACGAGGAGGAAAGAGCTAATGTTAATGAATGGGGAACACACTTACTGCCATAGGACAGTGGACAACAGAATTGTTATTTAGGAACAGTGAGCAGCAGAGTGAAATATGAGTTGAGCTTCAATCACACAAGCTAGTCATTACCCACTACAGAGGTCATGATATCACTTACTACCAAAGACCCTGATACTACCCACAGTCAAGGACCTTGATGCTACCCACCAACTGGGGCTTTTAAGGTAACAAATGCAGTACAGCCATTATCAGGTGACAGAAGACAATTATATTGGTTATCCAATTAATTGATATGATAAAGTTTATCTTTATTCTCAGTATTTCCTTGATATCCAGTAAATCTTGTGAAAATTTCTACATTGAGAATTGGCGCCATTGCATCTAAATGTTGGCATAAATGTGGAATTAGTTACTTCAGAAGTTAGGTACTGCAAGACGCAATGCTGCATAATAAATATTAGACTTTTATGTGCATCGATTATGGATTTATGTAATGATTTAGAATACAATAGAGGAAGTTTAGAACTCCTTTAAAACCCATTGAACATATGAACTTTTCTTAATGGATGTCTACATATGCTTGTTATTGTTGTTGTTTTTGTATGTTTTGTTTATGTTGTTGTTGCTATTTTAGTATGCATTGTAATGTTGCATGTTGGATGTCAGATCAAGTGCAGTTTCCCCAGTGAGTCTGTAAAATTAGTTTTTGCAGTGAAGTTTGCATATTTCATCAACTTTTACCCAAAGATGACATTTTCAACAAATCACCAAATGAAAATTGACAAAGCTGTTTTAATGCCATTGTGGAATGAAAGTCAGCGCTGACCTTTCAGAATGTTAGTGGAAGTGAATTATGGATAGACAACGCTCTTCAAACAACACTAGAGACATCAACAAAAAGACATTCTAATGTTACTGCACTATTCATTAATCCTGACAGCTATGGGATCCTACCATTGCATGGCTTCAGGGTAATGATAAGCATAATATTTCAACAAAGAACATGTTGGTTTCAAATCAAACTAGCTGTTGCTATATGTTTGTTATTATTGAAATACATATAAATTGGTGAACTTCATGATATTGATCAATATGAACTGCAGACCTAACTAAAGTTCAAAAACACAGTTTGTGTTACAGCAAGATTTGTATTTATCCTGATATGTTTATACTTCAAACTTATTTCTTTGGTGGCCCCTTATGCAAAGAGAGCTCTAAAATATTACTTTTATTGAGCACTTTCATGACTATCATTTCTTAATGTATTTTGAAGAATGCATACATATACATCTACAAGTGTCTTCTACTATAACCTTGAGCCGACTGAAACCTTGTGAGTGGATTTGGTAGATGGAAACTGAAAGAAACCCATGATATATATAGATGTGTGTGTGTGTAGTGTATGCATTTGTGTCTGTGTCTGTTCCCCCACCACCACTTGACAACCAGTGTTGGTGTGTTTACATCCTGATAACATTAGTGATTCAGCAAAACAGACTGATAGAATAAGTACAAGACTTAGAAAATACTAGGGTTGATTCATTTGACTAAAATTTCTTCAAAGTGGTGCTCCAGCATGGCCACACTCTAATGATTGAAACAATTAAAAAGTAAGAGATATGTATGAATCCCTCTCCCTCTCTCGGAGAGGCACAAGCACATACACAGACATATACACACGCGGCAGTGACTTCCGCCTACCAAATTCAGTGTCATTATTCAGTTTATTTTAAGATTTCTTGCCAATGGAGAAAGAGTTGGTTTCTAACCTAGATCCAAGGTTTCTTCAATTGAATTTCAGCAACATCAACAGGGTATTTTTGTATGTATGTATATGTGTAGATTTGTTTGTCTTGTTTTATGTATATCTTCTCATTCCTATAGTTGCATATCTAGACATGCTCACATATATTTAAATGATAAACTTCTGGAAAGTTTTATAAATTTTTACAGTTCTAGTGATGGCTTAGATCTGTTGTCCTTGAATCAGCTTTCTCCTTTTTGGTTTTGAGAAACCTAATTTCTCAAGATTGGTATTTAGGCAGTGTGTTACATATCCCAGTGCCCCAATAATTACAGGTATAAATCTGAATTTGTAATCTGAATAGAGTAACTGTAAATTTCTTAATAGTTCAGCATAGGTGTTCTCTTTTTCACTGATGCACTTTGACTCCTGGTGGTTAAAAGATGTTGCCAAAGTGATATGATATGACATTCAAAGGCAGTTTGGAACAATGTTAAGCCTCTGCAATCTTGTTTTTTATTTTAGGTAGGGGTGGTCTACATCACTCATGATGTGGAAATTATGTGTGCTTGTTATTATCTTCCAGGTTTTCGCATCAATGGCTCAGATCTCATCAACCATCCAATCAAGCAGCCTAAATCTTGGTATGAGTACTGGCACTACAAACACATCATGGACCATTGTTCTATTGAATGCAGAGAGTTCTGAGTTTCAAATTTTCTTTATTTGACAGTAATATTCTTTCGTGACACATGTTTTGTTACAGGTGCCATTCTTAGATGTGTTTTCATGTACCCCTAGATACTTGTAACATTCCTCATCCGATATTGGGGAAACAGTTAAGTTATTGATGGAGATGTTGCTAGTCTGGTTTACAGTTATCCCTCTTTTCACAACCGTATAGCAATATGTGTGTATGTATGTATGTATGTATGTATGTATGTATGTATGTATGTATGTATGTATGTATGTATGTGTGAGTGTGTATGATTGTGTTTCTTTGTCTTCACACCAAGTGAAGGTTGTAAATGACAAATTAGCAGTGTCATTTCCAATCCTCCATGAAACATGTCCAACAACTGGGAAATACTGGTTTGTTTGGAAACAGGTGATGGTTGGTAAGTAGAAGTGTATCTGGCTGTAGAAAATCTGCCTCAAAAAATTCCATCTGACCCTTGTAAACATAGAAAGGTTGATATTAAAATACACACACACCAGCATGGAAAATGGATATTAAATGAGGATGATGACATACATACATGTATGTATACATATATATATATATATATATATATATATATATATATATATATATATATATATATATATATATATATATATATATATATATACATATATATATATATACATATGTCATTTGTCTATCTATCTATCTATCTGGTGTGGTTTCATCCTGTTGGTTTGAATGATGTGGCTGTAAAACCTGCTCTGTGTAAGAATTTGACTTGTTTGGGCACGCTTACGTTAAAAAACAATTTTAGAATGACTTTTTTCTGCCAAAACACTAAAATAACTGACCAACACAAAACAAAAACCAACCAAGATTCAACCAAGTCAAAAAATAGACCCAAATACTAAGCAAACAAAGATGAACCATCCCACTTCCATTGCACACACACACACACACACACACACACAAACACACAAACAAGCACACACACACACACACACACAAGCACACACACACACACACATATTTACGTACCCCCTTTTACATACACACACATATATTCATACAGAGTTGAAACACAATTTGATTTATTTTTTCAGTGTACAATTTTCATAATTATCATAATTTTGAAATATTTATAAAACCATCAAAAGCTTGTTTATTTTTATGTTTTTGATTTATTATTAGTGTTGCTTAATATGTTTTGCTGAAATTACTGTTTCTTTTCATATACCATCAGGAAAACGTCTTTAAAATTCATTAAATTGACAGATCTATCGGACTTTCACAGAAGTCAAATTGTTGGTGCTCATATGGTAAGTGCTAGCATAACGAAAATAGCCAAAATGTTTGGTGTTTGGTGTAAGAAGTACTCTCTTGAAAGTAATGACAGCCTTTGAGAAAGAGGGAAAAACTTCCTCGTTGAAACAAAACTCCAGAAGAAGACATAACCCTAACCCTAACCCTAACCCTAACCCTTACACGAATTGTTAGAAAAGATCACAAAAGTACAACTCCCAACATTACTGCAGAGCTTAATAACCACCTCAAGAACCTAGTTTCCACAAAAACTGTTCTCCGGAAGCTGCACAAAGCTGAATTTCACGGGAGGGCTGCAATCAGAAAATCACTACTTTCAAAAACAAATGCTGCAAAGCATTTAGAATGAAATAAAAACCTACAGAATTAGTCCCTAGAGCAGTGGAAGGATATTATTTTCTGAGACGAGTCATCCTTTGCCCTATTTCCGACCACCGGCTGAGTACACATGTGGAGACAGACAAAAGAAGCATTTGACCCAGACTGCTTTCTTCCAACCGTTAAACATGGAGGAGGATCTGTGATGATCTGAAGAGGGAGGGGAGCTATATCTTGGAAATCCACTGGCCCAATGGTTTCCCTTCATGGCAGAATTAATAGTCAAGACTATTTAAGCATTTTAGCTGATCAAATTCATCCTATGGCTGCGGAACTGTTTCCAGAGGGAAACGCAATCTTTCAGGATGATAATGCACCAATTGACACCGCTAAAGTTGTTACTGAATGGCACGAGGAATATTCTAGTGAAGTTGAACATTTTATCTGAAGAATGGACAAAATTCCTTTGGAAACAATTCAAACTTTGTACGAGTCTATACTTCATAGAATTCAAGCTGTAATTACTGCCAAAGGTGGTCCTACCCCATATTAAAATAAATTTGTTTGAAATTTTAAGATGTTTCCATTATTTTGTCCAACCCTTGTATGTATGTATGTATGTATGTATGTATGTATGTATGTATGTACCCATGCCAGCATGGAAGACGGATGTTAAATGATGATGACGATGATGAGGAAGATGGCAGAGTTCTTACTATGCTGGACAAAATGCATAAACAGGGGAAATCTTATCAAGTAGTACTATAGTTAAATATTTTAAGTAATACTGCTATTTGTATAAAGTTAAAGTTTAGGGTTATTCAGAGGATTATTAAGAATAATTATAACAAGAGGATAAAATGTTTTATGAATACTTTTGAGTATATACCAAACTTTTACCACAATAGAGGGAGGAAAAGAAATTATCCAGAAATAGTTTAATACTTATACATATTATAAAACTTAAATACTAATTTATCAGATGGTATCAGTGAATATTGATCAATTGGTATATACTGGTATTTAATAAAGGAGTAAAAGAACATGCTATCTATAAATTAATTTAATTATAATCTAAGCAGTTTATTTTAAGTAGTGAATATACCAGTATTGTTATATATAAGCTAAGTATGAATTTATAGAGGTAGTACAAATATTAGATTTATTTTATAAATAAATAAATAAAGGCTATTGTAAAATAATAAAGAAATAAAATAATCAGTTGTATGACCTCTACCTCTACACAACCCACATTATCTCCTTTCCACTTTGCCCCTCATTTTCTCTAATAACACTTCCTTTCCCATTCCCCTGCTCCCTACCATATACCCACCCCCAGTAGTGTCTATTTTGTTACTCTCTCCACTACCACTCCTTCACAGTTCTTTTTCTCATTCTTTCTATGATTGATTTATTGTTGCTAGGGATGATGAACAGAACATCATCCCTATATAAGCCTCCCTGAAATTCAGGGATTTCCCTATTTAGGCACCTTAAAAGGTGCGCACCCACTAGATTTGTGATTTCAACTGAGTCACTCGAGCCAGACAAAATTCTTACCTTTAAATTTATGGTGTAAGTAAGGACAGGATGTATTTGTACTATCACTCCACCCTGGAATCGTGCCATAGTTAATAGTTTTGTATATATTTCTAGTAGATTCCTTATCCAGAGGAGTAACCATTTCTTTTACATCATCACCTTTTTTTTATCTAACTTGAGCTTCCTACTCATTTTAGTATCCTGTCTTCTATTGAAGCAAACTCTATTATTGTAATAATTTTTTTTTTAATGTTAGGCTTATAGGATGCTTTATCATTTGGTATTTTTTCACAACTAAGTAAGTTAGTAGACTTTCTATTGCTCAAACTATCATTTTTTCCTCTATCAAAAGCTACTGAACTTACAGGACTAAGAAAAGTAATTTCCTGCCTTAGACACAGCAACATTGTAGTGGTATGAATGGGAATTAAAAATATCAATGTTTGATGGTAATTTAGTAATTCTCCTAGAAATACTTTTAACTACCGATTTTAATACATTAGTGGGGTGATTTGATAATTTGTTCACATATCTTGTAACCTCACCTTCTTTCCTATAGGGGTAGTATAATTTAGAGTTAATGTTTAAAGTAGTCTCCAAAAAATTTTGAGTTAATATTTAAAGTAGTATCCAAAAAAATATTCATACGTAATACTTAGGTTAAAGTTTTTGAAAAATTTTCTAATTCTTTTTCTCATTCTTTCTACGATTGATTTATTGTTGCTAGGGATGATGAACAGAGCATCATCCCTATATAAGCCTCCCTTTAATTCAGGAATTTCCATATTTAGGCACCTTAAAAGGTATGCACCCACTAGATTTCTGATTCCAGCTGAGTCACTCGAGCCCATAGCTATATCAAAGGCTTTGGATATACAAGGATTTGATAAAACTAGTCTATAAATTAAAACAGTGACAAGTAAAATCTGTAACAAGTCTTTCTTCCTGATACTTTTGTAGCTTCTAAGTGGAAGTAAAGGCAGCATGTTCTTTGTCTATCTCCTTAACTTCTTGGAGATTTCAGGCAAAATTATACTAATGTGTCCATCTGTTTTAATTTAATTAAATTCTGTCTTTGTGCAGCTGAGGATTGGTCTGCATTTAAAGTGATGTAATAGTTGCATTGTTCAGTTAAATGGAGTTGCATGAAACGATCGTACTGCATTACCTCTGGATATCCTTGTTGCTTATATATATATATATATATATATATATATATATATATATATATATATATATATATATATATATATATATATATATATATATATATGTGTGTGTGTGTGTGTGTGTGTGTGTCTGTGTATACGTGTCTACCAATTTGTGTTGCAAGATTCCTGATGTAAAATCGTGTATTGAAACAGATATTATTGCACTTCAAGATGGTCATATTTTTCTTTTTTTGCCAAATAAACATGCACTATATATTTGCTCTTCACTCATTTATTACTGTTCATATTTATTTATTATTTTTTTTATGTGACAAAAGACTTCCAGATAATAGATATGAGTTAGAATTTAAAAAGAAATAAAATGAATAGTAATAAATGAGTGCAGAAGAAATATATAGAGTATATATATATATTCACACAGTCACAGACCCTCCCACACAGATGTATATATCCTCTCCATCTGGGACACTTTTTCATTGTTCAGACTCTGTTCTTCTCTCTCCACCTCTATGGTAACTTTACCCTTTCATCCCTTCATTACTCTCCTCTGCCTCACTTTCTCTCCCCATCTTCTTTCCACAGTTTCTCCACCTCCTCTCATCTGTCTGCCACACCACCACCTCCATTACCCACCACTCGTCCCTTTTCTTCAATGATTCTCCCAGGGACTCCTACCATTCTTGTCTTCTCTCCCCTCATACCTTCCATCCATTGTAGCCCTTATAATGTAGGATTGCTTTGGACCTCTACCTCTACGCAACTTGCATTATCTCCTTTCCACTTTGCCCCTCATTTTCTCTAATAATTCTTAACACTGTTTCTTTCTCATTCCCCTGCTCCCTACCACATACCCATCCCCAGTACTGTCTATTCCGTTACTCTCTCCACTACCACTCCTTCACAGTTGTAAATCTGTTCCTCTCATTTAATTCCTCTCCTCCACTCTTATCATTCCACATCGAATCATTGCACCATCCTTCTTCTAATTTCTCCTTCAGTTACAGAAACCACCTTGGATCCTTAGTCTTGCAAGTTTCAAAACAACATCACTAGTGCTGGTACCATAAAACAAAAAAAGAAAAGACACCACTACACTTTATGAAATGTTTGGTGTTAGGAAAGGCATCCAGCTGCAGAAACCATGTCAATGCAGTTATTGATGTATGGTGGTGTTCTCTAACTCCTCAGCACTTGTCAAACCATCATCTCAAGCCAGCAGCATGTACTGTGGATATTAAATGATGATGATATATGTACATAAATTTGTATGTATATATTTGTATGAATGCTCACACACACACACACACACACACACGTATGTGTATATATATATATATATATATATATATGTGTATATATATATATATATATATATATATATATATATATATATATATATATATATATATATATATATGTATATATATATATATATATATATATATATATATATACTCATCATGTTTCATTGTAAACTGGAAATTTAAAAGAAAAGGTTAGAGGAATGCTAGGTTCATTAACTCATCTCAGAAGTAATGACACCTAATAAATTTATTTTATTCGACCCAAACCAATAGAACTGAGAAATATATGAATGCCATGCACTAGAGCAATAAAATATTCTGTTAAAATTTTAAACAATTGTGACAGTCTCAAAGCTTTCTTGATGCAGTGAAAATAAAGATTATTATAATGTATTAGTATAACCAAATAATGAACGATAATAGTTGAGTTCATGCTGTAACATTTAATGTATACATTAAAAAAAAAATTAATTAATGACTAATATTCCTTAATTATTTTGACAAGAATGTGAAACAACTGTAGATATGTTTCACCTCTATTATGAGTTCATTAGCAAAGCATATATTACAGATTACTTACTGAGTAGGAGACTTGTTAAGTAAATGTATAAGAATTTATACTAGTTGATGTAGAAAACTAAAATTGTTTAACAAGTAAGTATTTCTAGTTTGCTTTAGCTTTATAATGTTCCCTACATCAGGTTTGCTAATATTAACTTAATCATCAGTTTGTTTGTATACCAGTCACATTGCATAATTATTTCAAGATACCTTTGTAATGCCCCTTTTATTTTGGATTGGATTGGATTGCATATGTTTAGTCGACTGCAGAATGAGGGCCACTGCTTGTTCTTGCCACCCATCATGCCCTAGAATTTGAGCTTGAGATCATATTGGTTTCATGAGCCTACTCTACTATACTGGCTCAGTATGGCTTGTCAGAGTGGTGCAACTTTTATACTCTTACCTAGGAGAAGTTAAGTTAATTACATTGACTCCAGTGCTTGATTGGTACTTATTTCATCAGCCCTGAAAGGATGAAAGGCAGTCAATCTCTGCAGAATTTTAATTCAGAACCTAAAGACAGGCGAAATACCACTAAGCATTTTGTCTGGCATGCTAACAATTCTGCCAGCTCACTGCCTCCCTGCATTAAATATATTAATATTACTTAATGTTTGTATAAAACTTACTTACAGCTATATTTTAAATCTGGGGTTCATGCATTTAGTCTCCAGTTTCCATCTGTCATTGTAAGAAGATACAGATTTTAAGAAAAAAATTAAGTGCACAAATAAATCTTATTTTTCTTCAAGAAAAGAACCCAGTTTAAAAATAAAAACAAACTTTGTTGTTAAATCTTACAGCAGAAATTATCTCCCTTAAGAAGTTTCTCTGTGTCACAAGGAAAGTGAACAGTCATATGATGTCAGTTGATACGATGAAATTATTTACTCTAGCATTGTTCTTATTTATCATGTCATGGAATCAGTACAAAGCAGAGATTGTGTGAGTGAGAGACAGAGAATTAGAGAGAAGAAAAGAAAGAGAAAGAGGGAGAGAAAGTTTGAAAGATAATGCAATAGTTTTATATCATCATCATCGCAATCATCATCATTTTAATGTCTACTTTTCTGTGCTTGCCTGGATCAGTATGCTGGGGCAAAGTTTTCTACACTCCCATGCCTTTCCTTGCTAACTCCAGTTGTTTTCCATGTGAAGTAATAGTCTTTCAGTCTATTAAACAACAAACAGCCCAGACACGTTAACATGTAGAACTGGAAACAAATGACACCATATGCATGAGCCTTTTGCCCACAAAGGTTGTGCAATATTCCATGAAGCCCTGATATGCTTTCTCTGGACTACAAGCAAATGACATCTTTAACAAAGCCATTGTTTACAATTTGTAGATAAAACATGTTTTAACAAGGGAAATTTGAATTCACAAACATACAACTCACAGACAACATATATGTATATACAGAAAACGAAACAACAATGGAGAGATTGCTTATAAATATTTAGTCAAATATCTTAAATATATTTCATAAATAAAAAGATATCTATTACATAATATAGATTATGTAATCAAATTACATTGTCTTCAGAAATGTCTAGTGTTCATATGTAATATTAGTGGATTAGTGACAGTGGGAAGCAACCAAAAGTACTGCATGACTGGCATTGCAGTATCATTGTAAACTGCTACAAAGGCAAAGGAGATGCCTTAGAGACAGGCAACTATAGGGGAATCAATCTACTGGGTCAGGCTATGAAGGTCAAGGTGAGAGTCATAGCACAATTGATCCATGAGAGACTAGACATAGATGAAATACAGTTTTACTTTGTGCTTGGGAAAGGCACCACCAATGCAATTTTCCAAATGAGGCAACTGCAGGAGAAATTCTTGGCTAAGAGTATTTATTGACCTAGAGAAGGTATATAACATTGTAACAGTGGATGTGTAATGTAAGTGAACATTACTGACAAAGTGCAAATGTGCTAAAAGAAAAACTGAGCATAAGAAAAATTGGATGTGGTGTGTAAGAAAGAAGATGGCACTGGTATGGATATGATGTGTATTGATGAGGACATCTGTGTAAATAAATGCTGATTGTTTAATGTGGATGTGGCTTGCAAAAGAGGGAGACCTAGGAAGACATGGAGTGAAGTGGTGAAAGCTGATCTCAGAACATCAAATGTCCCTGAAGAGATGACAAGGGACTATGGTGAATGACAGCTCTCAAGAAGATCTGCCCATACATTCATACATACATGTATATATTATGTAACCACTAGCAGAAATACCCGGCTTTGCCCGGGTTAAAGAGAATAATGAAATCTAAAAATGCCGTCTAGACTACGCAACCCTCAACTGTTAGTAGCTACGATACCATATTTCTACATTAATAACTCTCCAATCCATGCCAGCATGGAACATAGACATTAAGTGGAATGCCAGTCTCTCATCTAGGAGGGCCTTGAAATCAATGTTACCAACTGGGGACTATGTGTGTCGTAGTGATAATAAAAAGACCCAAAGGAGGTCTGCAACGAAATAATTTTACTCAACACTTTGCAAGTGAATCAGTGGAGGCAAAGATGTGTCTCATTTACTTGACAATTTATGCACCACATTGCAGAAATCACAATGAAAGTATATCTGAAAGGGTAGTCTTACACTGTTGTACCGTTGAATTACAAATAATGCTCATCTGTTATGTTCGGGTTAAAATTTCATCAACATCAAAAATACATGAATTTTCATGGGAGTTATGGCCGTTATACATAGAATATAATTTCCAAAT
>NC_142946.1:31069798-31192298 GCF_046866305.1 Octopus bimaculoides
AGTTTTTTCAATTGTATGAACTAGAAGTCAGAGGGGGACAGGATAAACTAGTTGCATCAACATTCTATAAAAGCAGGTAGTAATTTTATCATGTAAAATTAGTACAAATTTCGAAACATGCAGTTTGATTTTAACAATTATTTTTTCAAAGCTATAATGGAAGTGAGTTCAATAAAGGCAATAACGTAACAGAAAATGTGAGGAATATATGCAGTATATGAGATTGGACAATAAGCATAGGCCAACGTCAACAGTTGTTCCAGAAATTCTGAGCCGGAAACTGCAGCCTAGAAGACGAGCCTCATCCTGGAAGATCTGTAGAGCTCAATGAGGACATCCTGTAAACTCTGGTGGAACAAAATCTCATCGTACCTCTTGAGGAACTAGCAGAGAAGCTTGGATTTGGTCATTCAACTATTCATCAACACCTATGTACCATTGGAAAAGTCAGCAAATTGGGTCAATGGGTTCCTCACAAACTTCCTGAGTCTAATTGTGTGCAGAGAGTAAATGTGTGCTCTTCTTTGCTGTCATGTCTCATGAATGAACCGTTTTTTGGACTAAATAGTGACTGGTAACAAGAAATGGGTTCTCACTCAAAATGTCAAGTGCTGAAGACAGTGAATGGGGAAAGAAGAAACACTGGCACCCCAGGCTGAAGAAGGTCTTCCACCACATAAGGTGTTATCGTCTGTTTGGTGGGATATGAAAAGTTTAGTCCAATTTGAACTTTTAAACCCAAACCAAACAATAACAAAGGAGATCTACTGCAAGCAGCTTGAGCAGCTTAAGTCAGGGCTAGAAGGAAAACAACCATCTTTCATTTCAAGATGAAAGGTATTCTTCCATCAGGATAATGCACAGCCACATGCAGTAAGGATGACATTCGAAAGGCTGGAGCAGTTTGAATGGGAAATTATCCTTTATTCTGCAGTCTTCAAAATCATTTGGATGGAAAAAATATGAATTCTGTAAATGAGGTCAGAACAGTACTGACAAGTGAATTTTGGAAGAGGGGCCTTACAAGTCTACCAGATAGATGGAAGAGCATTGTAGCAACTGAACGAGAGTATATTTTAGATTGGAAAAAAAACTTTGTTTATCTGATTTTTGAAAAATAAAAGTACAAAAAAACCCACATTATTTATGGAATGACCCAATATATATATATATATATATATATATATATATATAGAGAGAGAGAGAGAGAGAGAGATGTATATATGTAATGTATATATATGTATGTGTGTGATTTTGTGCGTGCTTTTGTGCATGTAATTGCATATAAATTTAAATTTATAAAATAAAAAATGTTAAAAGTTATTTACATGATATGTATGCATGAGGACTTTGGTATCCAGGTGCATATCTGGCCTACCAGGGTGGACTGGATTAAGCTGTGGTGAAAACAACTAACTCAGGGCATGGAGAAAACTCTAACAGAAAATCCAGAGGTATTTTCTTCATAGAGTTTGTGGTAAACATTTGCACAAACTCTGTGCTATTAGCATTTCCAAAATATGTGGATGGTCTTACACAAGCCTTCGCCACTTGAAACAAATCATCTGCATGGGTAGTCTAACAAATATTTAAGGTTGTTAGGCACTTTGTACATTGAGATTGATGGAACAATCCATTATACATGCATACATATACATATATATATTATATATACGTGTGTGTTTGTGTGTGTGTATGTGTATGTGTGTGTGTGAATTTATGTGTTTATATATCTCTATCTATCTATCTATCTATCTATCTATCTATATATATATATATATATATATATATATATATAGATAGATAGATAGATAGATATACATATACACACTCACATACACACATATACGTACACATATAAATTAAAAGTGAGGGAGAGAAGGTGAGAGTGGGGGCAGCAGTACCTTAGATTGCTGCTACAAAATAAAATATATCACTCCCCTCAAGGTATCATCCATTAAAGAAAGTAGGGGATTTATTTAAAACCTCCTTTTTTCTATAAAAGGGAAAATAAAAGTTTTCCACTAAGACAACAAAATTTTAATCTGCATGGCATTTATCTTCATTGTTTGACAGTTGATGCCATCTGTTGCACAACAGTTTGCACAAGATAATGCATTATCAATATGTAAGATTTATTACTTTGCCAAAAGCTGCCTTGGTTAAACTGGCAGATGCATTAGTTGGAGAGATGTGACACATTGGTGAAAATAACTAACTCCAAGAGGTGGACAAAAATATAAATACTAATATCAAAATGAAATTCAAGATATTTCAGAAAAAAAACTACAATTGTTCTTGTTTGCCATAAACTGATTCTTCCAGTTAAAGTCTTTTCTCACTTCATTAGATTGTAGTGGAAGCAATTCGTAGAATAAAATGACAAATTATACAGCGACTGGATGGAAACGAAACAGATTGTAATAAATCCATGGAAAGGAATGGAATATTAAAGAGTAAAAAAAAAAAAAACATTTAGATATATAAAAGGAAACTGAAAATTCAATGAAAATCTTTAATCAAA
Organism: Octopus bimaculoides; assembly: GCF_046866305.1. Taxonomy (NCBI): domain Eukaryota; kingdom Metazoa; phylum Mollusca; class Cephalopoda; order Octopoda; family Octopodidae; genus Octopus; species Octopus bimaculoides. The sequence continues at coordinate 31,072,323 of NC_142946.1, forward strand.
ATTAATAATTATATAAAATATCAAGCATTATTTGTGGTTTGAATGTGGAACAGAAAAATAGACTGACTGAATAAGTTCATGTATTGAAGTAAACAGAATTAGTAAACAGATGATGATGGTCTTAGTTGGTATAGATCTAATGAGGATGTAAGTATACCAAAATGAGACATAAATTAGGTGGCTCTTTGTCTATAAGGAGTAAATGACAAAGGAGAATTTCTTCAGTCATTTCAATTTATTAAGAATATTTTGTGTATGACCTTCAATCTATAATTTATCTTAATTACTCTATTATACACTGGGTGATCAAATTACAGATTATATTTCAAAACAATTTACTTTAATTAGAGGTTATAATATTTTAGTTAATTTGTAAGGCAATGAGCTAGAAGAGTTGTTAGCACAGCGGGCAAATGCTTTGTGGCATTTCATCTATCTTTACGTTCTGAGTTCAAATTCCACCGAGGTTGACTTTGCATTTCATCCTTTCAGCATTGATAAAATAAGTACCATATGAGTACAGGGGTACTCCCACCCCAAGATTGCTGGCCTTGTACTAAAATTTGAAACCAACATCTTAGCTTATTTACATCTCAATTGCTACTTAATAATGAACTGTTTCTGTTTTAGATCAAGTCTTACTCTTCAGTTCATGCCTACTGCAGGAACTTGATTCTTTGGGCAAACACTTGCTGTTTGGCTCTGAACCAAAGACGATCCAGTCATGACCAACCCATTTTTTTTTTCAGATGTATCTAGAACTAATTTATCTTATGACTCTCTTTTAAAAATAGTATTGTGTAACCTGAGTGAAGTTTGACTATTATTTCTTGTAAATTGAGCTGCTATGTAAATATTTTCTCATTGGGTTCAAGTATTGAAACCCACCACCACCACCACATCTTTGAATTGTGCAAGTCATCTAGGTCCCCATGTTGACAAAATAAAAATAGGTTCCACAAACTGCACTGGGTACATAATATTGTGGCACCAACATTAGTGAGGTTGCTTTGTAACTCACAAGACTAAAAGTATGTACACTGCTGTAAGAAAGTGAAGAAAATGAGGTTGTAGAAGAGGCTGGGCTCAGGGTGAGATGATAACAAAAGTGATGATATGACAGAAAGAGCAGTTTGAAGGTGAGAGAATGATGTGTGTGTGTGTGTGCGTATAAAACAATTCATGAAATTGGAAATTTTTGGTATTATTTATTCACCTACAATAATTTTGCAAATAATATTTCCATAATTGTCACTCTCAATACATATTTTGAACTAACATATAGCAGCAACTGAGATTACATATTGGATTGTAATAACAGAAAAAAACAGATGTGCTTCAAGAGGAAACAGCAGGGATTTACCATAACTACATGTACAATATATATACATGATGATGATGATGACATATATATGTGCATATGTTTAATATATATATGTGTGTGTGTGTTTGTATGTATGCATGCATGTATATGAAGATGCATGGTCTAGTGGTTAGGGTGTTGCACTCACGATTGTGAAATTGTGGTTTCAATTCCTAGACCGGGTGATGCATTGTGTTCTTGCGCAAAACTCTTCATCTAAGATTTCTCTGCAATCATTTTGACACCTGACGTGTGGTACACCATGTACCTATTCAGGCAATGTCGATTTTATGGAGTGAGTTAATATATAGCACATACATTTGGTTACTATAAGCAAATCATTTGTGCAAGTTGTTTGGCTAAAGCTGAACACTCATATGTCATCTTTGACAGGAAAATCCATCATATATGCATATACATATATCCTAGGGGTTACCCAAAATAAGCCATAATTTTGCAATATTATTTTATTCACTTAGTTTTACATGTTTACACTTTTATCACCTTTAAAGTATTCTCCATTTGAAGCAATGAATTGGTCCAGATGCGTTTTCCACTGTTCGAAGCAATCCTGGAACTCTTGTGAAGATGCCTTTTAATGCCTCTGTTGTTTTTTCTTCACCTCTTCCACATCTGCAAAACGTTTTCCTTTAAGAACTTTTTTCATTTGAGGAGCAAGTTTGAGTGAATTGGGGTGGGTGGGTAAGTGAGGTCATGCCATTTTTGGTCAAAAACTGTGTCAGGTGAATTGCCATGATGAAACTCCCACTCCCCACTTTGCCACAGGTCGTGTAATTTTCATCTTACTGCTTCTCACAAATGCTTCAGAACTTGCAAGTAAAATGTGTGGTTAGCAGTTTGACCAGGAGGAACAAATTCTACCTCTGTGGGCAATTCCTTTCGCATCGATGAAACAATTAGCATTGTCTTGACATTGGACTTACTTTGATGCACTTTTTTGTAGGTGTGGTGACATTGAATGCTTCCTTTGACTTAATTTCTGCTTTGTTTCTGCGTTGTAGCCATAGAACCAGCTTTCATCACCAGTGATGAAAAAACGTCCGGATCAGTTTCCAACTATTCTTTCAGTTCATGACACGCAGGCCGGTAATCACATGAAACTGTAAATTTTACATCAGTGTCTCTCTCCAAGAAAGATGCTGTGGAAGCATATGCACACACACACATGCACACACACACACACACACACACACACACACACTCACACATGTGCGTGCCTACACACACTTACACATTTATATATAATCATCATTATCATCCTCTTCTCCTTCCTCCTTCTTCTCATCATCATCATCATTTTACGTCCACTTTTCATGCTTGCATGGGTTGGACAGAATTTCTACAGACTATTCCTGTTACCTATCCTCACCTGTTCCCAACTGGGGTAAATATAACCCCTTGACCAGACATGTTACAGAATATTGGAAATGAATGATACTGTTTGTATGATAGTGACAATCATTTTACAACTATCACACAATGTCAAGTCAAGAAGAGTTGGTGCAGGCATGCCTGTGCAATTTATTGAGGACTAGTTTTTGTGTGTGGCAGATGTTCCGGTGCAATAAAGACTGTAAACAAACAGGAAACAACTTCTATCTCATTCCAGGGTGAAAAACTAGAGGTAGTCGATAGCTTCCACTATCTGGGTGACCAAGTTAGTAGTGGGGGTGGGTGCGCTGAAAGTGTAGCTGCTAGAATAAGAATAGCCTGGACAAAGTTTAGAGAGCTCTTACCCCTGCTGGCGACAAAGGGACTCTCACTCAGAGTAAAAGGCAGACTGTATGACGCATGCGTACGAACAGCCATGCTACATGGCAGTGAAACATGGGCTGTAACTGCTGAGGACATACGTAAGCTCGCAAGGAATGAAGCCAGTATGCTATGTTGGATGTGTAATGTCAATGTGAATACCCGTCAGAGTGTAAGTATCTTGAGAGAAAAGCTGAACATTAGAAGCATCAGTTGCGGTGTGCAAGAGAGACGATTGCGCTGGTATGGACATGTGGTGAGAATGGATGAGGATAGCTGCGTGAAAAAGTGCCACACCCTAACAGTTGAGGGAACCCGTGGAAGAGGTAGGCCCAGGAAGACCTGGGCTGAGGTGGTGAGGCAAGACCTTTGTACATTGGGCCTCACCGAGGCGATGACTACTGACCGAGACCTTTGGAAATGTGCTGTGCGTGAGAAGACCCAGCAAGCCAAGTAAGATCGTTGCCAGTGCCCCTGGACTGGTTCTTGTGCGGGTGGCACATGAGATGCACCATTTTGAGCATGGCCGTTGCCAGTACCGCCTGACTGGCTCCCGTAGGATTTTCAAGTGAGATCGTTGCCAGTGCCCCTGGACTGGCTTGTGCGGGTGGCACATAAAAGACACCATTTCGAGCGTGGCCGTTTTCGTGCGGGTGACACGTAAAAGCACCCACTACACTCTCTGAGTGGTTGGCGTTAGGAAGGGCATCCAGCTGTAGAAACTCTGCCAAATTAGATTGGAGCCTGGTGTTGCCATCCGGTTTCACCAGTCCTCAGTCAAATCGTCCAACCCATGCTAGCATGGAAAGCGGACGTTAAACGATGATGATGATGATGATGATGATTACTTGGACATTTAAGAATTACCCACAATTTGGTGCAGCAAAGAGTGTCTTATAATGCTTCAGGTTATGTGGAATTGAAATTTTTTATCTTTCATTTCCCAAATCTTTGTAGCAAGTGATGTAACTCTAGACTTATTAGGCTTGCAGAAAAAACTATTCCTTCATCAGAAAGGGAAATAGAAACATAGGGAGAGAGTCTGAGAGAGAAATAATGAGTGTCTGTCAGTTTGTCTGTCTGTCAGTCTGTATGTATGTATGTTAGGTTCTTGTGAGTTGCATTGACAACATGTAATCCAGTACAACCTATTGGATCACTAGCGACTAAACTGGCAACCCCACGAAGCCTACCCAGTGAAGAGGGTGACTGGACATCCTGCAGGATGAAAAATAAAACCTGTCAAAGGAGGGTTAAACTCATTAAAGTCAACAGCCAGCCCAATACTGTGCACACAAGTTTCGTCCTGGTATTTCTCATGGGCAGTGGTAGATCCTGCAGCAATCATGGACAAACTGATGACTTTGGTGCAGAAAACACAGTGACTATACAGAGGACTGATATATTTTCAACAATAGACAGGCACAACAGGGTCAGTCAGTAGAGAACCATAAGAATGAGAATGTAGGGATGGTGTGCCACATTACTGGGTTTAAGTGATGCCCATTACTTGTCTGGACATTGTTTTAGGAGAAAGAAAACTCTGATGTAAAACCTGTGACTTGATGGCAGCCAATGATGTTGAGTAGTTCTTTTTGGGGTAATTTTCATCAGAGAGTTGGATTAATTGTGTGCAAGACTTCTCCTTACTTTAAAAAGCATCATGCACAGGCATTGCTTGACTTACCAGCATTGTCGTCCTATACACAAGAATGAGGAAGTAGCCATCATGTATATATGTGTGTATGTATGTAATATGTACATATATATATATATGTATGTATGTATGTATGTATGTATGTATGTATGTACGTGCATATGTACATACATATGTATATATGTATGTATGCATGTTAACTGATGCTGTCAAAATATTGTTATATATTGTCTTATAGCGATAAGACCTTCTGTTGAAAATTTTCCTAACATGACTGTTTGCTCATAGCATGTTATTGATATAGACATATAAATAAATGTGTGCATATGTACAATTAAATATACATGAATTTACAACATAGATATTTCCATAAACAGAAAATACTTGTATATGGAAATATTTATAAGATTGTTGATATTATCAAAATTTAGTATTTCTATTAAATATACCTGAATTACTCAAATGGAACAATTTTGACAAGTTTTATAAAGGAAATATTAACACGTTTCTATGTAAAAGTTAACACACATACAGACAGACAGACATGCACACATATTGATACATATATATATATGTGCGCATATCTGGTGTCTGTGCACATGCATATGTGTGCATGTGTGTATGCATACACACACACACACACATATATATAAATACACACACAAACTCATATATATGCACACACATATATAAGCATATATAAATATACATACACACATATGCATGTGCACACACATGCACACACACACACGTATAGAATAAAGTAATTTAAAGAGTATATATGATTTCTGAAAAATACCAGCATGCCATTTTAGGATTAAAAGATATATATATATATATATATATATATATATATATATATATATATATATATATATATATATATATACTTTTATGCTATATATAATATTACTTTTTTCACTTCCCATAAATCAAAAAGATGAGAATATATGAAACACAACCATTTTCTGTTGACAATAAGTTTGCAGGAATCATATAAAATATTACACAGAGCTATTCTTTAAATGTGGTTGTTTTCAGTTTTGGAAAGTATTTTATGAATACTTTTATGAATACAAAATGAAAAATGAAAGTTTAAACTCTCAAAGAAAAAAGAAAACTGAGATGTGGGAAAAGGTAAACAAAGGAAAAGGAAATATCTGTGTGATGTCAAAAATTGACTTATGATTGAATTGTTATTTATACATTATAAATAATTCTTCATTTAGACAGTGATTCCTAATTGTAGAGACAATATCATCATCATCATCATCATCATTTAACGTCCGCTTTCCATGCTAGCATGGGTTGGACGATTTGACTGAGGACTGGTGAAACCGGATGGCAACACCAGGCTCCAGTCTGATTTGGCAGAGTTTCTACAGCTGGATGCCCTTCCTAACGTGCTTGTATGGCAGGCACTAGTGTAACGTAAACAGCTGAAATGTTTCGTGTATCAAGAAGTACTGTCTCAAAAGTAATGACAGCCTTTGAGAAACCGGGAAAAACCTCCTTGTTGAAGAAAACCAAAACTTTCAGATAGGGACTGTTGAATTCTTATGTGAATTGTTAGAAAGGATCACAAAAGTACAGCTCCCGAAGTTACTGCAAGCTTAATGACCACTTCGAGAACTCAGTTTCCACAAAAACTGTTCACCGGGAGCTGCACAAAGCTGGATTTCATGGGAGGGCTGCAATCAGAAAACCACTACTTTCAAAAACAAACATTGCAAAGCATTTAGAGTAGAGTAAAAACCTACAGAATTGGTCCCTAGAGCAGTGGAAGAATGTTATTTTCTCAGACGAGTCATTCTTTACCTTATTTCTGACCACCGACCAAGTATACGAGTGGAGACAGCCAAAAGAAGCATTTGACCCAGACTGCTTTCTTCCAACCGTTAAACATGGAGGAAGATCTGTGATGATCTGAGGAGGGAGGGGAGCTATATCTTGGAAATCCACTGGCCCAATGGTTTCCCTTCATGGCAGAATTAATAGTCAAGACTATTTAAACATTTTATCTGATCAAATTCATCCTATGGTTGCGGAACTGTTTCCAGAGGAAAACAATCTTTCAGGATTATAATGCACCAATTGACACAGCTAAAGTTGTTACTAAGTGGCACGAGGAACATTCTAGTGAAGTTGAACATCTTATCTGGCCAACACAGTCCCCAGATCTCAATATTATTGCACATTTATGGTGCATTTTAGAAAAACAAGTAAGGAGTCGATATCCTCCACCATCATTATTACAAGAACTGGAGACTGTTTTAGCTGAAGAATGGACAAAAATTCCTTTGGAAACAATTCAAACTTTGTATGAGTCCATACCTCATAGAATTCAAGCTGTAATTACTGCCAAAGGTGGTCCTACCCCATATTAAAATAAAATTGTTTGAAATTTTAAGGTGTTTCCATTATTTTGTCCAACCCCTGTATGTATGTATCCATACCAGCATGTTAGATGATGATGACGATGATGGGGAAGATGGCAGAGTTCTTACTATGCTGGACAAAATGCGTAATGGCATTTCTTCTGACTTTATGTTCTGAGTTCAAATGCTGCCAAGGTTGAATTTGCCTTTCATCAAACCCAGGGTAACCCCATAAACCAGCCTTCCCCACTAAAATATATATGTATGTGTGTGTGTGTGTGTGTGTGTGTGTGTATGTGTGTGTGTGTGTGTGTGTGTGTGTGTGTGTGTGTGTGTGTGTGTGTGTGTATCTATGTATTAATTTCTGAGTGTGTCTTTGTGTCTGTGATTGTCCACCCATCACCACTTAACAACTGGTGTTGGTGTGTTTACATCCCCGTAACTTAGTGGTTCAGCCAAAGAGACTTATAAGTACTAGGCTTTAAAAAATTAAGTCCTAGGGTTGATTTTTGTGACTAAAATCTATCAAGGCGGTGCTCCAGTATGGCAACAGTCAAATGACTCAAATAAATAAAAGAATAATATGTACGTATATGTATATCTCTGTATCTCTCTCTCTCTCTATGTGAGTGTGTGTGCTGTGTGTGTGTATGAGAGTGGATATATGTCTGTATATACATATCCATATCTATCCATCTCTCTCTCTCTCTCTCTCTGTATATATATATATATATATATATATATATATATATATATATATATATATATATATATATATATATATATATAGTTATGTATGTATGCATGTATTTGTTTATTTAGAGTATTTGCATACTGTAATGAATAGAAGTATATTATTTGTGTAAGGTTTTGTAAACTCTATATGGAAACATTAATCTAAACGTTTTTAGCTTCAGGACAAGAAACCATTGAAAATATTTCAATATTTACAGCAACAGGTTTTTGCAGTCAGTGAAATGGTTTTTTTCCCCTAAAATGAAAATAAATGTTACAAATCACTAACAACGCCACCATTACATCCACTAAAACAACTACTGCCATAACCACAATAGCTATCATTAACATTACCATCCATACAGCCATCACTGCTACCATTATCACCACTACTACTACAGCAACCACCATTAATTCTACTACTACAACTACTACTGCTGCTGCTGCCACCACCACCACCAACTATTTGCTCCTATCACTGCTAGAATCACTACTACCCCCACTGCCACCACCATTACTATTATTATTACCACCACCACCACCACAAGCACCATCAAAAATTCATAAGACAAAGTAGTTTTTGTTACCCTTAAAATGAAAAGATAGTTCTAAGTGGAGTTCTTTGATTATAGAAGTGTTAAATAAGATTCACCTGAGGTTAAACAATGACAGCAAGAAACAGTATCAAAATATTTCCATTCTATATGACGACTTAACATCTTACAATTTATCTTATTTTAATTGTCATTTGTCTAATGACAATCATGACTAATTTTAAACATTTTGGTGGTTCATTTATGCCAGAGCACATCATTGTTGTTCCACAGCTCATCGTTATTGCAGCACAACATTACACTAACATTGCTATTCAAAACATCACCACTGTTACAGAATGCACTAGTGGTGCTACACAGCACACCATCACTGTTACAAAACATACCATCACTACTACACAAAACTTCATCACTTTTACACAATACTCCGTATAGACTTCTGTGTTCCTTCTTCATACAATGATCAACTACTTCATTCCTCAGTGCACTCACTACTCAAATGTTTGCAGTCACAAACCCACTTCCCTCTTGTCTACTCACATTTCGTTATTAAACTCAAATAAAACAAACTAATGGTCTAAATACAAGACCATTTCATCTGCTTGAAATATCTGCCAAATGGGACTAATGTCTTACAAAATGGATGGGGCATATTGGATAATATAATCTTAAATATGCTATGTCCAAGAAAAAGACAGGTCGGTAAAGGGCAGAATGCCTTTTATGGTAGATTTCTGCTCTGTTAGGTTTGAGCTACAGTTAGATGAACACACAAGATGAGAATGGAATATAGTGAAAAATATTCTAGAGTGACAGACATGTGCAGCAGTAGAAACATACAGTAGCAGATGAGTGCTGTGATAGACATATGCCAACAGATGTGTACAATGGTAGATAGCAACAGATGAGTGCATTAGTAGACACAAAGAGCAACAGATGTGTGCAGTGGTAGACACTCTAACAGATGTGTTAAGTAGTAGAGACATACAACAAATGCATATAGTGGTAGACAGCACCAGATGAGTGCATTGGTAGACACATACAACAATCAATGTGAGCAGTGGTAGACACAGCAACAGATGTGTGTAGTGTTGAGTCAAAAGTTTTTTCAGATTTATGCTGATAATTTTTGGCAACTTGTATCTCCTTGTTAAATCATTAATTTGATACATCTTGTCCAATTGTTGCTGAATCGGTCATTCTTTATTTTTGTGGTGTGATGGAAGAAAAAGACAAGAAGCAAAAGGACAAAATGAAACGTTGGACCTTACTTTGTCGACCGCAGCGGAGTACATAATCGCTCCTGATCAAAACACGTCTTTCTCGTAACCTCTCTGTTTTCTGACTGGCCCCACGTGCTAGCCTTCGACCGCGTGTGCCCGACTTCCGGTCTGACCCTTCCGGTCTGGCCCTTCCGGTTTGGCTTCACTTCTGTTTGCCTCACCTCTCTCCACCAACAACACACAGCGCATCACAGCCCATAACACCACACGCCCCCTGATCTATAGATCATTCAACCGGCTCTCCCATTCACTCCTCGCTCCCGAACTACCTTGATTGGTTTCATAATCAGCCAACCAGGGAGGAAGGTGCCGCTCCCTCTGTGGTCGCTGTGCGACCCCGGGACTGGCCTGAGTTCCTGGCGCGCTGCCTTCATCATCTTGCCTACTGTTGCTGTCTTCATCATCCTGCCCACTGCAGCTGGTTTCATCCTCTGAAGCACTGACAATCTTCCGCACATCCAAAACATGGCGTGGCATACCATCGACCGAGATGTTGTTCTTTGAATTGATGGAGGTTATAGTTCCTTTCCCCCATTGTGATGTGCACAGAACATTTGGGGTTTTACCCATACTTCTTCCCCGATCTGCACGAAGGTGTGCTCTTCTTCTCCCCGGAGTCGCATTGATGCAATACACGGGTGCCTCCACTCATACCTGAATATTGCCCTGTGTGGCACCGACTCCTCAGCCTGTCCTGACCTGGGCGACATATTATACCAAAAAACGGCCTCGATTGGCCCCTCTCTGCCATGGTCTTGATGGTACGATGATGCCTTTCCACCACTCCATTTCCACTTGGCCGGTATGCCGCCCTGAAGAAGCGGCTGACCTGCCAACGTCAAGCATTTTTTTCAGCACCTCCGAGCGAAATGCAGTGCCATTATCCAGCAGCAGCTCATCCACGGGGCCTCGTTCCAGGAATATCCCATTTAATACTCCTGCGAGTTCCTCTGCAGTCCCCGTCTTCATCTCCCTCCATATGGCCATCCGCCCCGGTCCACAGTCAACCATTGAGAGGTACGTCCCCTGCCGGTAGTGTGTTACGTCCACTGCCAGTCGTTGGCCACTGGAATACTTCCCGCCTCATGTACGCCCGGAGCAGGGTCAATAGACTGGCACCTGTCACAGCTGCTAACCACTCTCTGCACGCTCCGCCTCGTTACCTCGGAGTCAACTTCCCTGGCTAGGAACAATGTCCTGTCCACTCCCATGTGATGCATGGTATGCAGTCTCCTCAACTCCGAGTCACTCAGACAGCATACTGCAGCCACAGCCTGCTCCGCATCCTCTGGCACCTGCAACCAAGCTCGCTTTACCCTGATTAGGACGTCTGCCCTGTTCTTTTCGGAAGGCACAAAAATTACGCTCAGCTCCAGATCGAACTCAGCGGTTAGCTCCCGCAATATTCCCAATCGGCGCTTTACCAGCATCTCCGCAGCCCCTTTAGTTCGCACCCTCCGCTCATTGGTGATGACTGCCGTCACCCAACCAAGCACAGTGGCCGAATCGGTTCTAATTTCGATGGTGCACAGCCCCCACTTCAAGGCCAGGTTCACCCCCTTCAGCATGGCATCCAACTCCGCCACGTTTATATGGTTGCAGTCATCCATCTTCCTGAGCCAGGCTGCATCTTCCACCACGGTGCTTCCCATTTCCAAGACAACCCCTATTGCGATGCTACTGGCGTCACACCAAACAATCCCACTCTTTGATTTGGGAACATACCAACTGCCCCTCACTGGATCCTCTGCTCTCACTCTGACCAAGACTTCCTGCATCATGTCGGTCGTTTTCTCCCCAACTCTGTCATTCCACTTTGCTCCTTCGGCTCGTCTCTTGATGAAGCTACATGCTGTCCGGAGCCATCCTGCAACCGGGTAGTGTCCCACCAGCTTCCCGCACACCGAGAACAGTTCCCGTCTACTCACGCTGGTGCCCAGTTCAGGGATCTCGTTCCCACGCTGAAACACCAATGCACCGGCCTTGTCTCTCCGTAACCTGAGGCCCAGTGCAGCGCCTCCCTCCATGGCCTCTGGTGGCTTGGCGACCAGTCCGAACTTCTTCAGGTGGCCTATGACCTCCGTTGTTGGCATTATGGTTTCATCCACAAGGATGTCGTCAATGTACGAATTGGTGGCCCTTTTTACGCTCATAATTTTTTTTTGGGGGGGGCCGAAATAGCTTGTGGTGTGATGGAGGAAAAAGACAACAAGAAACAAAAGAACAGAATGAAACGTTGGACCTTACCTTGTTGACCGCAGCGGAGTACACAATCGCTCCTGATCAAAACACGTCTTTCTCGTAACCTCTCTGTTTTCTGACTGGCCCCACGTGCTCATCACAGCTCATCACAGCCCATAACACCACAATTTTCATTATTAACATATAAATATTAATTGCTTATTCTTTATTTTACTGTTTTTATAATGAGTGGTGAAAAAATCGCTATTACTGCCATTTTATGCTACATATGGAAAAGACGATTGAGTGCAAAGGCAGTAGCAAAATTAATAATGTGGGAGGCCCAGGAACAGTCAACAAATATGTGGCACAAATCTGGTTCAGATGTTTCAAAGAAGGTGACACCAACCTTGAAGACAAACCAAGGTCAAGAAGACCTTCTTTTCTGGAAGATGAAGACTTGTTTGAAATGGTTGAACAACAGCCAAGCACAAGCATTTGTACATTGTTGGTAGAATTTGATCCTTCACAAAATACCATCAATTGATACCTCCTTTAGCTTGGCCTTGAGAACAGATGCTTTTGAAAAGCTCCTCATGAACTGACCAATGATCAGGCTCAATGACATTTGAACATTTGCAAACAACTGCTGGCAAATCCTCAAGATGCCCATTTTTGGCATCAAATTGTAACTGGATGAAAAATGAATCTATTTTTATAATCCTAATAAAAGAAATCAGTAGCTTCATTCTTACCTGGCTTCAGAACCTGTTGTCAAACAAGGGTGCTTTGAACAAAAAGCCATGTTGTGTGTTTGGTGGAATTTAGAGGGGTTGTTGCACATTAAGCTTGTCCTAGATAGTCATGCTGTGAATGCTAACCTTTATGCACAACTGAAGTAAGTATATGATGCTTTGGAGGCCTACTACCCATATTGGTAAATCAAAGATGCAGACTCCTATAGCATTACAGTGCCCCAGCACACACTTCCAATGTGATCAAGTGCAAACTAATGGAACTTGAGGAGCTGGAATTGCTGTCTCACCCTGCCTACAGACCAGATTTTGCACCAACAGATTACAACCTTTTCCGAGCCATGGCTCATTTCTTGTGTGGATAGAGGTTCAACAATGTAGATGAGGTTGAAAAAAAGGTGCAGGGAGATTTTTGCCTCTAAACCAGCCAAATGCTATAAGTGTGGAACTGAGCTTCTGGTACATCGATGATAACAGACAATAGAATATGCTTGGATATATCTTGATGAATAAACACTTTTTGCGTGTAATTTGTTTGAATTACTAATTAAAGCTTGAAATAGGAAAAAAAAATCCTTTGACTCAACCTGGGTGCGCTGAAAGTGTAGCTGCTAGAATAAGAATAGCCTGGGCAAAGTTCAGAAAGCTCTTACCTCTGCTGGCGACAAAGGGCCTCTCACTCAGAGTAAAAGGCAGACTGTATGACGCATGTGTATGAACAGCCATGCTACATGGCAATGAAACATGGGCCATGACTGCTGAGGACATGCGTAAGCTCACAAGGAATGAAGCCAGTATGCTCCGATGGATGTGTAATGTCAGTGTGCATACCCAACAGAGTGTAAAAATCTTGAGAGAAAAGTTGAACCTAAGAAGCATCAGTTGTGGTATTCAGAGAGAGATGATTGCGCTGATATGGACATGTGGCGAGAATGGATGAGGACAGCTGTGTGAAAAAGTGCCACACCTTAGCGGTTGAGGGAACCCATGGAAAAGGCAGGCCCACGAAGACCTGGGATGAGATGATGAAGTACGGCCTCCGTACATTAGGCCTCACCGAGGCAATGACTTGTGACTGAAACCTTTGGAAATATGCTGTGCGTGAGAAGACCCGGCAAGCCAAGTGAGACCAAAATCCAAGGCCTCTGCCAGGGATGTAGCCAGCCCACTTATGTGTAACATTCCTTCATTGGATACTAAACTCCGCTTGCGAAGACCTGTTGAGGCAGGTGAAATCAAAATCGAACTAAATTTGTAGACTGGCACCCATGCCAACGTCTCTTTCATTGAACACTAAACTCGGCTTGTGAAGACCTGTTGGGGCAAGCGAAAGCGAAATCATGATGGCACCTGTACCAGTGGAGCACTAAGAGCACTGTCCGAGCGTGATCGTTGCTAGAGCAGTTGTCTGGTTTCCATGCCGGTGGCACGTAAATAACACCATTTGAGCGTGATCGTTACCAACATCACCTCCCTAGCACTTGTGCTGGTGGCATGTGAAAAGACATTTGAACGAGAACATTGCCAGTGCCGCTGGACTGGCTCCTGTGCAGGTGGCACGTAAAATACACCATTTCGAGCATGGCCATTGCCAGTACTGCCTGACTGGCCTTCGTGCCGGTCACACGTAAAAACACCCACTACACTCTTGGAGTGGTTGGTGTTAGGAAGGGCATCCAACAGTAGAAACTCTGCCAAATCAGATTGGAGCCTGGTGCAGCCACCTGGTCCACCAGTCCTCAGTCAAATCGTCCAACCCATGCTAGCATGGAAAGCGGACGTTAAACGATGATGATGATGATGATGATGATACACAATGATAGACACATACTGTGACAGATCTGTGCAGTGGAAGCCACAATGTCAGCCATGTGCATTTGAATATTGCTAACTCAATGTGCAACAAAGCTGCTTGAACAATCTCATTCATTAATAGCTGACATATAATAATAATACAAACATCTGCAGGAACGACAACAATGTCATCAACAGCCAATCAACAACAGGAACAACATGAATGATAAATTGGACAACAATACAATGCACAACAACATTGATATATGGAAATATTTGAAGCTTGAATTACAAAAAAATGATTCAGAAAATAATGGCTTTGAAAATATTTAGTTGCTTTCAACTTTTAGATGAATTTAATATATATGAGAATTATATATATTATAATATCATGGATGATGTTGTCAGAAGTAGGCAGAGCAGTGAAATATCCATTAATATTTCTATGACATTAGTAGGGTCAGCTTTACCTTTCAATAAAGTGAAAAAGCAAAAATCTTTGAAAATTGATGGTCTTTTTTGTCCAATAGTAATAACATGAGTTCACAAAAGTGAATTGGTTATTTTTACCATGATAAAGAGGTGATTTTTATTGATTTAGTGAGGATCTTTTGTTAGAGAAACAAAAGAATTGGTTACTTGTAAAGATAAATAAATAAATTAGAAATGGTTATATCCTTAATATAACATAGACTGCATTTCAAAAATTGGCTTTCCTCTTAAGAAGTAGAGAACAACTACTGGCCTTTTACAAAGCTCTGCAGAGGCATACAGTGGAATAGTGCTCCCTCATCTGGGAAGGTGTTTTTGCTATACATCCACAGATATCATAGACTACAACCAAAGAAGGGCTACACAATATATAAATGTGAAGTCATTGACCATCACACTCCAACTTTTGGTCAACACATGAGCCGTTTCTTCTGTTTGCTTTCTCTACCACTATTACAGTGGCTTCTAGTCTCAAGAACAAGTCTTGAGAGCCACATGTGCTTTGTTACCTGGCAATTTCTGAAAATTACTCTTGGACTGTCTCTTAGTTTTATGCAGGTATTGAAGGATAAAGATATGAGTGAGGAATCTCATCACCAAACGTAGCTAACGTTGAGGCCAATGACAGCTCATAATGAGGTAAGACAAAGAAATAGGGTGAACAAATAAGCTTTTTAATGATTCTAAGTTTTGTTTTACAAAATAGTCTGTTTTACCTAAAAAGAATAGCATGGACTTTTGAGAAAATATGATATTCTCCAGTCTGGAATGTTCTGCACAAGAAAGAGTGTGTAAATGAAAAAGAAAGCGAGTGAGGCAGATCAATGAATATCTCAAGTGGCTGTCTTACTAGGAATGCAGTTATAGTAATTATGATGATGACTGATGGTATCAAACAGGGAAAATCTATGTCATCTGCTTCTGAATCTGAAGGGAAAATGTACAACAATGAAACCAGATTGTAAACTTCTTTCGGTGTTATAGCCAGCTGTTTGCAACAGTGAGGTGAGGACAGAGCCTGTGGCTACGGTCACTTGCATGTCGCAAGAGTTTATCATGATCCAACTAAAATTTGGAAGATGGGTGATAAAGATATGGGTGACCAGTATGCAATCCTTCAGAGACCATACTAGAGTGGTGGCACTAACTGAGGAGCATAGACAAGCTATTACACTTTTTCCACTCTTCTCCGAGCTCCAGATTTTGAGGTGCCAAATGGCATAAAAGCTCTAACTGACATATTGTAGAGAAGTTATCAAAAGAATGAGAGGTCAGACAAACAAATCAGCTGGTTTGACCAGCAGAACCAGAAAGGTCGATGGTGCCAAATCAAACAATACCAAAATAAGATGCAGCCAAACAGATCAAAACCACCTGACAAACCAACAGCAGCAGCTACTACAAACACAACACAACAACAGCATCAGACAAGAAACTACAAGTAGAAAGGAACCAGTAATAACAACACCAAGAATAGGAACAACATCAATCACAGCAACAGCAAAAACAGCTGTAACAGGATCAGAAAGAACAGTTGTAATAAGAACTGAAAAAAAAAAAACTACAAACACAGAAACAACAACAATCCACTAGCAAAGCTTTCAATTACACAGTTCTCCAAAAGAAGAATGAGAAGTTAATGAAGTATGTACACTCCAACATATACTGAATTTTACCTCAAGTAAGGGCCTTGACAAAGTAACAATATCAAAAACCCTACAAGAGAGAATTCTGGTGAAAACCACATTAGAAGTAAGCCACTCTTTCAGAAAAATTTTTCTAAATGATAAAAATTAAAAAGATGTATTAGACAAAAGGATTTTGGAGAGTTCTTAAAAAGATCTCATAAAACAAGAGCAGACAACATACTTTCTCCTCCTCCAGCTTAAATAGCTTTATTAAAGGTAGGCAGTATAAAGGTGAGTGATGAGCGATCAGTATGAAAGTAGAGATGCCTGCTTAATGACCTCAGGTCACCGTGTCTAGATGTCATAGCCATTAGCAAAACCAGGATTTCTGAGACAAAATTGCTCAGCCTACTTCTAGAAGATTATGTGGCTTAACCCTCCTTCAGTCAACCTGGAATAAGTGGCATTGTAGTGCTGTTTTTGGAAAGGACTGGACTGAGAGATGAATACAGGTTTTCTTAGATCCAGGAGTTAAGTTGGTGGTCTTGGGTGTGAGCAGCTATGAGGATGACAGTGGGACCATCTAATTGATGGCTATATGTACCTCAAATGTAGTGATTAGACCTGATTTCCTTAGACATTTAGAGATATTCCTAGAATCATCTAACTCATTAGTGTTAATAGATACAGAAACGATATTTTGGATGGATGCAAGGAACTGTATGGGTATAGCTGATAGAATGGGTGCAAAAGCCTTGAAAATATTCTCAGGTACTTCCATTTGTGTGACAAGTTACACTTTGATAACCCAAATGTGCTAATATAGACTTGGTCTAATGACAGTGGGTCATCCAAGTTGTATTTAGACTTTATGTTAGGCTAACAGATAAGATGGGTATAAACTGCCTGTAGTTAATCATAGATGGCTACAAGCAAGCCTTGATTGGCCTCGCCTACATGCTAAACTCTTCCCTGCACTCACTAAGTTTCAGCTTGATGACTGCACCTCTACACATGGCCTACATGGACCTTGTAAACTATTTACCTACCCCAAGTTTTCAGAGCAACCACAAGTTTAAATTGCCCAGAACTTTGCGAAAGGCCTTTGAGTTGAATTCTAAATACACTTGCTTAGTCTTAACTAATACTTTGCTTGAAGTTGTCTCTTTAAGAAGGCATCACTAATATCTTTTCCTGTCACAATGCCAAATTGCATCTCATCTAGGTCGACACACTTCCTAATCAATTGTGCTGTAATTCTTTCAGTAGCTTTCTTAACAAGTTTCAACAACCTGATGCTTCAGTAGATCCCCTTCTTTAGTGCATCTCATTTGTCCTTGTAGCAATTAAAGATAATACTGCTATGCCAGTCAGTGAGTACAACATTGTCTTATACTATCTGATTAGCTATACATGACTAGCATATAACCTACCTTACGCATCTCAGTGGTTGTATTTTCTGCATCTCAGTGGTTGTATCTGATGGTTCAGCTGCCTTCCATGGCTTCATATCTTTAATCACTCTATCTAACCTATTGATGAGGGCTTTTTCTTCTATTGGTGGTATTTAGGGCAAATGCTCTCTTTTCTATGTATTCTCAACATTCAACAATTTGTCATAATAGCAATTTCATATATCTTAATTTTCACACCAGTAAGAACATTGCTGTTATTCTAAATACACTACTCTCAAACAATGTCATTATATTTTCTAGTACACTGTCTTGTAATCGAAGTCACTTCATATTTCTGGTTCTCTTTTTACAGAGCATGTGTGAATTTCTTACCTCCTGCACTACATCTACCTAATTATACTTGTTACTTAGTTTCTTTTCTTGCAATTTGGTATTGCTCCAGGTTGACTTTTTGCCTCCAGTCTTTTCAAGTCTCACACTTTGCTTTTATGACTTTAATTACAGTACTTGCAACAGATCTGGTCTGTAGCTATCAGCACCTTGTGATATCAAAACTCAGTGTTATATATCACCATATCTTCTATCTCTATTATTGTTCCAAATCATGATTTGTTTCTGAGTTGGTCTAGCACATACTTTGAAGTTACTAGTCACTAATTTACGAGTGGTACATTTCTTACTTGGGATTTATCACTGTTTCTGTTTTTTCTCCCATTTCATAGCAAGACTAAAGTCCATCAGGCTTTTGTGTTTGTCTGGCTGGTAGGCGATCAGGTGATTGGTTAATTTCTTGATATTTGTCTTGCAAATGTCTAGGTCATTTGTATCACCAAGCTCCAGAAATCTAGATCCTTTCTCACTGTACCCACAGGGCCCATGGATCAAACACCTTTTCACTGTTTCATGAAGTAAGGGTTCAGTCACAGGATCCGGGATCTCGACACAGACAATTTGATCAATTTTTTTTTTATCATCCAATTTATCATCAGGGTGCAAAATAATCAACAGATGGGCATGTGGTAAGCCCCACTTTTGAAATTCAATGGTTTGGCAGTAAGCAGTGACTCGTCCAAATATCTGTTTCTTAGTGATGTCATTCAAGAATTCATGCAGTTCTATACTGAATATATAGGCCACCAAATCCGGTCTATCTGATGAAGTTTGCCTGGGAAGTAAATTCTCTATAATTTCTTGCTAATTAGGATTTCATGTTATTGTGAGGAAGATATCAGGAGGACCATATATGTGCACAATAGCCATGACGTCTTGATAGCCCTCATGCATATTCCTAGGAGAACCTTGAAATGATGAAGACAAGATAACTGTACATCTCACTTGAGCATTTGCAGCATCAGCAGCATTCTGTAAATGATCAGCAAGACCATGGTATTGTTCTACTTTCAAACTGTGTTGATAGTTCTTCACAAAATTTATATTGCTACCTTCAATTTGCAGGTAAGAGTCTACTGCCCCTTGCTGGAAGACCTTCTCTCCAGGGATAACTGGGTTGAACACACCATCTCTAACTGCTGTAAGAGATACTTTATGTAGAAGCATTGTAACATTTTGCCTTGAGTTTGCTCTAGTTTTATTACCAATCATATGTGGTTGCCAGCCTGGCTCTCCATATGGAAAGAACAATACATACGTTATTGGGTTGAGGTTGGGGCTAAGAACGTTCAGACTGATTACAGGGACTTCATTGTTTCTTGGGTAAACTTTGAAATCTCTGTTGAATGTTGGCTCACCATCAGTATTGCTGAAAACCATAGCTATTTCATTAACTGTTGGTAAATTGTATCTCCGTCTATTAGCAGTGTGATCCCTGCTGAAGACCAATTTTATGACAGATACAGGCCTCTGTTCTGTTGGGCTTGCTGTTCCTCATGCAGTTCTACTTCTCGTAATGTCCTGTAAGATGCAGCATAGACATTGTTCTCTCTGATAATTTCATTCAATCTGTGCATCACCTCAGATATACAGCTTTCATTTGCTGCATTCTGAGCCCACACTGTGGCGGCTTGAATGCTGTCCACAACATACAGTTGTGCAAATTGCCTCCATTGGCCCTCAACAGGATGCATGTGTGAAGTCCTGTAATAAACTTGGTCATGCACTCTGAAGCAGAAGGCACCTAATCCTTGTGGGTTTTCAATGTGAGTGCCCATATAGAGCAGTTGTATGACCTTATGTCTTCTTTGAAGTTAACATAATGTGGATGTTGAGGGTCTGACAACAGGGATCGTAAGTATGGAGGAAATTCTCTTCTAACTGCAGGCAGGACTTTCTCTTTATGATGGCAACTGTTAAAGCATCCGTCTGGTGGTCGCTCTGAAGCAAAATGCCTGACTTTACAAAACTAACACAATTATGAACCTGAACATTCTCTTCATTATAAGTATGATTATTTACTAAATTTACATGGTTTCCAACTCTTCGCACAACTCTCATGTATTCGAATTCCTGCCTCTGATTATTTCTTTATTCTTCCGTTTCAATATTAATTAATTCTTCCATTCTTTTCCTCAATGTTCTCTCTCTCTCTCTCTCTCTCTTTCGATTTCTCTCCTTTGTGCTGCTTCCACTTCCGTTACATCATGTCGCATTTGCGATGCTCTAGTTCTTAGGTAGTCTTTCCTCACTGCTGCTTGCTCTTCTGCTTCATCTTGGTGCTTTTGTGCTGCTCTCTCTCTTTGGATATCTCTCCTTTGTGCAATTAGGTGCTCCTTTTCCTTTTGACACTTTTGAGCCTATCTTCTTGCCTCTTGCACTCATCTCTCTTGTCTCACTACTTATTATTTGTTTGTAAATACTGGTACTTATTTCTATTTGTAATCTAAGTGTCATGTCTGTTATATTTGTCAATAGTAGGTTAATAACATAGATGTTAAGATATTATCAACACATAGAATAGATACAATACTCAGACTACAGAGTTCACACACATAGTAATAGACAGACCAAGGCTCAACAGAAAACATGACTGGAACAATAACACCTGCCACCACTCTGCACAACCTTAGGACTAAAGACAGAATGAGAGAAGAATAAAAAGACACATATACATACTTAAAACAGAATGAGAAAAAAATAAAGAAATAGATAAAGAAATAAAAAAACAACTAAATAAAAGACACAGGTACAGAGTAGTAAGCAAACCCATATACATGCATACTAAACACACACACACACACACACACACACACACACAGATGCAAATGCATGTGCAGATAAGAGAAGAGAGAATAGAGAATGGATTAAACAGAACAGGAGATACGTGGGATGAAGAGTTGTTGGAGAGGTCACAGAAGGTGTGATGTAAGATTTCAGACAAAGGACACTAAAATAAGATTAATAATAAAGCTTAAGTGAAGAACGAGTATATAGTGTGTGTGGTTAATTGGCAAAAACAAGAAAAAATGACCATCTTCAAATGTAACATTAATAGAAATCTTATTTTATTTTATATGTGACATACACTGTATATATTACATGTCTATATATGTGGTATGGAATATAAAAAAAAATGTTTGTTTGCTGAAAATATTGTAACATCAATTTAAATTTATCTTTTCCTCATTTAAATTATTATTATTATTATACACTCTGTGAAGCATATAGGTATTTATATATGAGAGGGTACTGAAAAGTTCCTGGCTTTGGATAAAAAAAAAAATACATGAGAATCAGTTATGATTTTATTCAACTTACTCCCCTCTCAGATTCACACACTTATTGCAGCAGTCATTCAGTTTTTCTAAGCCCTGTAAAAGAACAGCCAGGCCTTTTGCGACACCCTTAAAGCAAGAAACTTTTCAGCACCTCCTCATACACGCACACACACACACACACACACACACACACACACACACACACACACACATGGATCAGAACAGTTTGATTCAAATTCCTTGGTACTTTAAGGCAAGAAGTGGGAAAACACTCCTAAATTGAAGATGTTCTCAGTCAGTAGGAACAAAACCCAGGCAAACCAAATATGGCATACATCAAAAAAATGTTAGTTCTATCAAAAAATATAATGTTTAAATTTCCACATTATCTATTTATGACCTAATTATAAATTCAAAATGACTGACTGGACAAACGTACTCTTATTTTAGGTCAATTTTTCTACCAAACTATCAAAGATAATATGCTCTAACTTGGAATATCAACAGATTGAAGTGCAGACTGGATGCTGAATCAAAGAAATTGATGAAGTTTGCCTAGATTTCATTGTGGGGTCGCTCATAGCCATATGCAACAGTTCAGGCGTTTTAGTCCCTGGGTAATAGCATTCAAGTATCTCTGAAAGGTAAACAAATGCAGTGTATCTAATTACACTAAAACAACATCTAGGCAAGAATCAAAATAATACACATACAAAATTTTAGCCTATTACATCAATTATTTTTTAAAACACAACAATCCTAAAAACTGATGAAGACATCAAGATAGATTGTATAACAACCTGGTAAATCCCTCCCATCATAATGGAATGAGTGAGCGACAAGGTACCAATGACTCACTCCATTTTTTTAGGGAACAAGATCTCCAGACAAAAACGAAAGGAAAACATTAATTATACAAAAATATTGGACCAACTGACCCAAAATAATCAAGCTCTCACAATGGAATCTTATTGTAGAAATAAAAATTCTACAATATGGTCTAAAATTCACACCAACTCCTAAATCCAACACAACATACCTTATAAAAGATACCGAGGAATTTTGCAGAAAACTTCGGCAACAAGAATTCTTTCAAAACAATGACAACAATGATTCATCATTTGTGCAGAACAAAACAAGTTTTAAACCTCCGATAATCAGAAACAAACACTTGGAGGAATATATGATATGCCTGAAAAGGTCTGCTAACTCAAACATTCCAGCAAAATTAAATGTGGAACAAAAAGCATTACAATGTCTACAGGAAGACTCATCTATAGTCATTAAAGAAGCTGACAAAGGAGGAGCCATTGTAATAATGGACAAGATTCATTACAGGGAAATGGTCTTAGAAAAACTCAGTGACCACCAATTCTACAGAAAACTAGATAGCAATACTGATAAATGAGCTATGAGCAAAATTGGCAAATTTACCAACGAAAACAAAAAAAGAGTTGGATTACCTCACCAATTTTGAAGTGAAAACAAGTAATTTTTATGGACTTCCTAAAATCCATAAATCCAAACAGATCAACAACAGCTTAAAAGACTTCCATATTCCATATATAATGATTACCAAACCAACTGATCTCAAATTGCGTCTGATTGTTGCAAAATAAGACAGTTGTAACTAACTTATTTTACAACTGATCTCTACTACAAGAACACAGGCACACTCCAATATTTAGACTTTAGATCTTGCCACTCTTCCCATATAAAAAGGAACATACCATTTAATCTGGCAAAGTGCATATGCTCAATAGTCACAGATACTGTTAGATGAGAGAAACGACTGGCAAAACTTAATATATTCCTTTAGAAACAAAAGTATCCCAACAAGTTAATTCAGTATGCCATAACAAAAGCAAAAGAAATCCCAATCTCTACCTTATGGAGAAACACTCAGGCTAGGTATGAAAAAAAAAATACAAGTACAAATATTCTGTTCGTAATCACCCACAACCCTAGAAACCACAACATCCTGCACTCAGCCAAACGATACCTCCCAATTCTACATCAGTCACTAAATCTCCAACAAATAATTAAAAAATCACAAATTATCAATAGTCAAAGACAATCACCTGACCTCAAGAGACTCCTAACAAAGGTGAGATTGACATTTGAAAACGAAACGATACAAACCAACCGTGGAGATCCCCGTTGTGGGATATGTGAATTAACTGAGCAAGGGGCTACCAAAAGACTCAAGAATGGGAAGGAATTAAAAGTAAATGCAGTCATGAATTGCAAGGCAAAAAACCTCATCTACTGTATCACATGCCCACAAAATTACATTGGGGAGACAGGAAAGAAACTGACCAGCTGTGTAAATGTGCATGAATAACAAATTAGAGATTCCTCTCTTAGGCATGTCCCATGCAGTAAACATCTAGATATCTATGCAAATGGAAAATTTTTAATATTCCCATTTTACAAAATAAACGATGAAAATGTACAACTACAAAAAGCAAAAGAAGAATAGTATATAAGAATTCTAAACCCAAAATTAAACAAAAATAGCCAACACTCCATATAATAAACAATGGTAACATAATATTTATGACCAAAATCAAAATTCCGAAAACAAACCGGAAATGATACTACCACTACTGCAAAAATAACAACTTCCTCTTTAAGAGCATGTGTGTTTGAAGAGATTTAACAAAAGTGCTCACACACTAGAAAAAAACTTCTTCCCAAAAAGGTTAGTAACATCCTCATAAATGATTTCATAACATTTTTAAAGAAAACAATTTTTAAAAAAATCACCTTTACACTTCAAAAACTGTATAAAGTAATCCCCATAGGCTTTCACACACACACACACACACACACACACACATATATATATATATATATATATATATATATATATGGATCAAAACAGTTTGATTCAAATTCATTGGTATTCTTGAGTTTCAAGCGCAATGCTAGTCACCAGCCATTTTGAATTCAAATGAATGACATAAGTTGGTTGTTATTACTGTAAGGTGGGCTGCAATTGGTCAAGGAAGGTCACATGATGTTGGAGTTTGATGTTGCTATATGGATAACAGTTGGAAAATACTGCATGGTGAACAGGAAATTGACCACATGGTGGACAGGAAATAGACTAGAAGTCCGTCAGGTTGTAGGGGGAAGTAGGAGGGGACAGCATGTGAAAGTATATTGTTTTAAATGTTGGTGTACAGATGCACTCATATAGTTTTGCGTGCATATGTATATTGATGTGAATGTGTACATGTGTACATGGGCATGCACACACATACACATTCATATGCACACATGCACACATTCACACACATATGCGTATTCATTCATATGTACATATATATATATATATATATATATATATATATATAAATATATGCTATATATTATATATATATAGTAGAAAGCAAAACGGAACAGGCAAAGAACAAGTATCAATTTACAGCATGGAATTCATATGTTTTAAACATAATTGCCAAGCTGTTACAAAAAAGTTGTTAGAATAGAGTGTTTCATAGAAATTCCCTTATTTCTATGAGACACTCTATTCTAACAGCTCTACAATTATGTTTAAATATATAAATTACATTATCTACTCTGATACCATTTGTTTGCATGTTTGTTATTTCTATTCATGTAATGTACCTCCTCGATGATAAACCACTTATAGCCGTTCATTGCTTGGCTACAGCAACACCACTTTGTTTCAGTCATAATTCAATTTGCAGTACTTATTTTATATACCTATTACATTATGTCATTAGATACAATTTTACCTGACCTCTCTCTCCCTCATACACTCTCTCTCTATGTATATACGAAAAATAGAAGTTGAAAATGCACTGAGAATAGTTAAAATATTTTTTCTATTATATTTAAAGATTTGACTGGTTTCACAGTTTACACTGATTTTCAAATAGTTGAACTAGAAAGACATGGCTTATATTGCAACTGTCTTGCTTCTGACTAGTGTTTGAAGCTTGTTCTATTTTTAAAGGGAATTCATGGCTCAAATTAGTATGTTTTAATAGGACTTGATTGGTAGAGGATAGTCACATGACTGATCTTAGAAATTTTAGTAGGTTCCTCTCTACATCTGTGTGTTAGTATCAAGTGACAATGTTTGGTGTCATAAGTTAAGGCTGGTTCAGTTAACTGAAAATATCTAGACATGCTTGAGCAATGAACTCCCTATAAAAAATTTGAGCCATGAATTCCCTATAAAAATAGGACAAGCTTCAAACACTAGTCAGAAACAAGACAGTTGTTACATAAGCCACTTCTTTCTATTTCAAATCTTTGGTAATCAGTGTTAACTGTGAAACTTGTATCTTTTAATATAATAAAAAAATATTTTAACTTTTCTCAGTGCATTTTCAACTTTTATTTTTTCCTATATTTCTACACATGTGGAATGAAATAACTTAGTTTTCTCTCTCTCTCTCTCTCTCTCTCTCTCTCTCTCTCTCTCTCTCTCTCTCTCTCTCTCTCTCTCTCTCTCTTTATCTCTCTCTCTCTCTCTCTCTCTGTATATACATATATATAATCTCCTTTCCAGGATCCTAAAAGAAGATCTGTGGTTGGAGAGATGCTACTTGAACAGGTTACCTGAACATCCGATGTATCTCCATCTGTGGCTGTTGGCAATACTGACACTGACACTGCTGTTGTTGGTGCTGGTGTTGCTGCTGTTGGTGATGGCATCACTAAAGCTGGTGTTGGTGCTGATATTGGTACCATTAATACTGGCATAGGGGACATCATCAGTGCTGCTGTTGGTGGTGTTATGGCCCTCAACCCCAGTAGCAGCAGAAACAGCAGCAGCTTTCCCAATGACTACCCCTGTAGCAGGAATGACAGCACCAACCCAAACAGAAATAGCTGTAGCACCACCGCCAGCGACAACAGCAGTGACGACAGCAACAGCAGCATCCCCCCCCCCCCCCCCGAACTGAAATAGCAGCACTACGACTGTCAATGATATCAATAACAACAGTGACAGTATCCCCCACCCTGATAGCACTGATAACAGCTCCAACAACACCAGCGATAAGGGCCAGAACATCAGTTAATTCCATCAGTTGAACGCTTAGGAATTGCTCACTGATTCATAATTATGGCTGACATCTAGAATAGGAAATCTTCCTGTATCAGAGAATGGGTAGGAGTGGGGGTCAACCGATATAGACAGAGAAGTAATTTAGCATGAACCACATTTAACAAATATTCTTTCACAGCAGTTAAGAAGAAGTGATCTAATTGGTGCCCTAATCAAGTGCTTTGGGCCATCTTAAAATTAATTAAAGATGTAATTCTTGAATGCTACTAAATGAAGATGAGACATGGGAAAGAACAGATCAATAAGTTTAATAGATCCAGTTGTAAATATTGGGACATACAGGCAAAGCAGCATTGATTTTGACTCTATCATGATACTGCTAAAATAACTCCATAATATGCATTCCTGTTGTTGGTTTCTTACTCAATTCATGGTTCATTAAGTGTGAATGATTTATGTTTTAAAACACATTAGAATACTTCTCCCCATTTTCACAGAATATAATGAAAAATAATGTAAATCTGTATAAGAAACCTGTTAGTCATTAAATAAATTCAAATATAAAATTTGATTGAGAAACGATGTTATGTGGGAGTGTTTCATTATTAATCTTTTATGCTGACTCGATATTGAAATCATGCAACACTGCTCTTGATTTCATTTGCTTAATTTATGGAACCTGTTAGAGAACACTTGTGTGAGATTCCATTTTTATTACTTTATATACTTGGAAAAAAAACATTGAGGGGTTAAAAATAAATTTGAACCTTTTGTAAAGTATGTGTTTTCACAGTTCAGCAGTTCCCTTCTTCAGGTGGTTGTGTTTTATTGAACTTTCTTCATGTTGTTTAGCAGTTCAATGACAACTAAACTTTGCTTCATAGTGTTTCTGAAAGAAAAGGAAAATTAGAATCAGAAAAAACTTGTGATGGCCTGGAATTGTAAAAATAGTCAAGATACATTTGTATTGTGAGGAGAGATGAATTTTGATGTTTTTCATCTCTGCTGACTCTTTTTTTTTTCTTTTATTTCTGTAATATGTCTCAGCCCAAAGGCTGTCGCCATGCTGGAACACCACAAGTGTAATCACCTTTTCAGTTGCTATACTTATGAGATTAGCTTTTGGTGAAGGAGGGAGTTCAACATTGCTGCCCTCTTTTGAGTTTCTTGCTGCGATATAGGTTTATCAAGGACCTTTGACAGCAAGAGATCAGTTGTTTCTTGAAAACATCTACCCCTATTTCATGAAGATCCCTCAGATATTTTGGCAAGGCAAAGTTGTTGGGCCCTTGAATCATGGTCTTCACTCTAGGCAGAGCTGTCCAGTTTGAGGGTGTGCATAGCTCTTGATGCCAAAGTTTGGTGCCAACCCTTCCAGGATCTTCCATATATATATCACTGCATACCTTTCCCATCTTCACTCCAGGGAGTAGAGCTGTAGCTTTTTTGGTCTCTCCCACTAGCTTAGCTGTTCCATTGATGCAATCTTCTTGGTGTAGCGCCACTGAACTACCTCAAGTTCTACTATTAATTTGATACTGTGGGGTGACTACAGTTGAGAGTAGTAGTCCAGATGGCTCAATAAAAAAGCCCTTCATAGAACCAGCATAGTTTGTACGTCTCTTGTTCTGAATGTTCTCAGAATTCATCCAACTATTCACCTGCACATTGCCACCATCTTGGTGGTATATACATGAAACAAAGAGTTATTGCTCATATCAATCCCTAGATCATGCACTGTACTTGACTCTGCGATTGCTGCTCCTCTTAATCCAAAGAAACTTTGCTGGAACATGTTGACACAAGATAGCTGATAGCAGAGGGCTTGGGATTTACTTGTATTACATTGCATGTTGTTTCTTCTGCCCATTTATATATACCATCAAGATCTTTCTGTAGAAGAATAGTATTGGAAGGTTTGCTTGTACTACTTTTATGTCATCAACTTATTTAGTGTAACTGTCTGCATAACTGATGGCATATCTGAGAGAGCAACCATAAATAGCACTCTACTCTCTGGTACTGTCTCCTTGGAGAAGGTGCCATTGGCTGCCTGTTTTACATATTTTATTGAGAGTTTCTGATTAGACTTGTCCTTCATGTGAATTGTCCTGTCATATATATGCTGACTGACCATGGGATTGCACCTAGAAAGTTACCCTCCTAGGCACAAGTCCGGGCAAGGTTGTTTATGGAAGACTAGCAGTTGCCCATGCATACCGGCCTCCCCACTCCATGCCACCAGTGTTATCCAAGGGGAAGGCAAAGGCCGATACAGCTTGGCACCTGTAACGTCGCAACTCATTTCTACAGATGAGTGAACTGGAGCAATGTGAAATAAAGTATCTTGTTGATTCAAACTCACAGCCTCATGATCGTAAGCTCGACGCTCTAACCACTGAGCCATGTGCCTTCACATATACATACATACATACATATATACATACATATATACATACATACATACATATATATATATATATATATATATATATATATATAGAGAGAGAGAGAGAGAGAGATAGATAGATAGATAGATAGATAGATAGATAGATAGATAGATAGATAGATAGATAGACAGATAGATAGATAGATCTAGATATAGATATAGACACACACACACACACACACACACACACACACACACATATAAAAAAGATGAGGACCGAAATCCTTCAAAGGGATATCAAACATCCAAGTGGTTTTTCATATATATTTTTCTGGTTTTGAATATCTGACGTTCTTGTTATCTTTTCATTCTATTATTATTTGTTCATTCCCATCTGGGCTATGAAAGGTCTTTATATTTTTGTTGGTCATAATTATTCATAGCAGTATGTAATTCCTGACAAAGAATCTAATTTTTATTTCATGAAGAGTTTTTCGTTTTTGTCTTTGGAGCTAATGAGACTCTGAAACAATTTGTAGAATGTATATTGGTTCTCTATCCAATTTGGATTGTGAATTAAAGTTTGTCTACACCTACAATTTTTCCTTTCCTTACACTTCATTTATATATATTTATATATACTGGGTTTCCCAGAAAGATTTATTGATGATGAAAAAATTCTTGAAAATTATTGGATAAAGCAATTATATTTTTGATTGTACAGTGATGTTTCAGCTTCAAGTGTTTCTAGTTTTGTTTGTCTATAATAATTTTGTCAAGAAATATGGTGTCTCAAGTTAAAAGTGATCAAATTGCTACATTAAAATCAGCAGGAAAATCTAACAATAATATTGAAAAACAGCTCAATGTATATTATAAGAAACATTGCAATCAATCTGGCATGGCATCAAGCAAACCAATTCCAGGGCATAAAAGAATTGTTTGCACCAAACCTATGGTTGTTACTGTCAGAAAGCGAGTTCACACGAATCTTCATTGAATATTGTGAAAAATGTCAAGAGAGCTTAATATTTCAAAAGATTCAATGCACAGGATTGCTAAAGAGGATCTCAGACTAAAGGTATACAAAAAGCAACCCAGGCAAGTAATTTCAGCAGCTTTGAAGAAAGAACAGCTCGACCGGTGGAAAAAGATGTTAGCAGAACTGAACAGCTCTACAATCAAAGTATTCATTTGGAATAATGAGACCTTCACTGTGGAGGCTGTTACAAACAAACAGAATGACAAGCTGTATACTGCTGATGTTCAGGACTTGCCTAAAGGGGGACAAGCCCATTGTCATTGTCAGAAATCAGCTGGGGTTATGGTGTAGGATGCCATGGCATCTGATGGATCTAAGACTCCTTTGATTTTCATTTAATTGGGTGTTAATGTGAATTGTTCAGTCTGTGCCAAAATGTTGAAAGAAAACATGTTGCCTTGGTTGAATGAAGCATTTGGAAACAGGTCTGTCTTCACTCAGGACAGTGGCCCAGCCTACACCTTGAATGTTACCCAAAAAATGGTGCAGAGAGCATTTTTGCAGTTTTTTAGACAAGAAGATTTGACCTCTCTCAAGCCCACATATCAACCCAAGGAAGTTTTCTGATTGGTCTATCTTAGAGAGTGATGTCTCAGCTATCTCATATTCAAACATAGTGGATCTGAAAAAAGTGATTCTTACTTGTGTGGAGTAAATTTGACAAAGAAGTGGTGCTATTGCAGTTCAGTAACCACTCGCTTGCAGGCCATGATCAAAGCAAGAGGCAGTCACTTTGAAATCTGATTTGTGTATTTGGTAGGTAAAATATAATTCTTATAGTTTAGGAAGTTTAATTGCCCTCTCTTGTATGTATTATGAGTAATTACAAAAATATGATAGGTAAATATTTCTGCAACACTTGTTATATATATACATATATATATATATATATTCTTGGAAAGCAGATAAGAAAAAAAATTGCCAATGTTCTGTGTCATGAGGATCAAAGACTTGAAGTGCTTTGTGTTGCAAGACAGTGTTTGAGAGAGAATCATGATGTCATAGGAGAGAAATGTGTCCGCATGGATGATGGCTCACTTGCATTTAATGAGGTTGCAAAGAGAAAGGCTTGGAGATGCTATTATGAAAGACTGCTGAACGTGGAGAATGAATGGGAGAAGGAGAGACTACCGAATGTCAATCCAACAAAAGTACCTGCTATCTGAATGGACAGTGCCTTGGTAGAAAAAGCAATTTAGGGTATGAAGACAGAGAAAGCATCCAGCCCATCAGGAAACACCGCAGAGATGCTTAAAATATCTGGTGGTGTCAGCTATAGTCTAGTCACCCATATAGTCGATCAGGTGATATATGCAGGAGTCATGCCCAATGAATGGTGTAGCAGCATGATAGCCAATTGCTACAAAGGTGATGCATTAGATATGAATAATTACAGAGGTATCAACTTGTTGGATCAGGTAATGAAAGTCACATAGAGGGTCATAGCCCAACTAATTAAGGAGAGAGTTAGTTTAGACAGGATCCAGTTTGGGTTTGTTCCAGGGAAAAGCACCAATGATGCTATATTTCTGGTAAAACAGCTGTGGGAGAAATACCTAGCCAGAGATAAACCTCTGTACCTGGCTTTCGTTGACATGGAGAAAACCTTTGACAGAGTCCCCCGATCCCTTATTTGGTGGTCAATGCAGAAACAAGGGATAGATAAGTGGTCAGTGAGAGCTGTACAAGCCATGTACCATGTACAGGGATGCTGTCAGTAAGGTGAGGTTTGGCAACGAGTATAGTGAAGAATTCCAGGTAGGGGTTGGGTTCACCAAGGATCAGTCCTTAGCCCTCTCTTATTCATCATAGACCTCCAGGCAATAACAGAGGAATTCGAGAGAGGATCCCCCTGGGAGCTTCTCTATACTGATGACCTTGCTCTTATAGCTGAGTCACTATCAGAACTAGAGGAGAAGTTTCAGATGTGGAAGTAAGGTCTAGAATCGTAGGGCCTTAGAGTCAATTTAGTAAAAACCAAAGTCTTAATGAGTAAAAAGGCAGACAAATCACAAATCTCTTCAGGTAGATGGCCCTGCTCGATCTGTAGAAAAGGTGTGGGTAGAAATTCCATAAGATGTACCTGGTGTAACCAATAGACATATAAGAGGTGCAGCAATATCAAAGTAAAGCTAAATAGGATGATAGTTTTTGTGTGTGGCAAATGCTTTTGTCACATGCCAGGGGGAAAAACTACAAGTATTTGATAGCTTCTGTTACCTAAGTGACCACGTCAGTAGCGTGGTTGGATGCTCTGAGAGTGTAGTGACTAGAATAAGAATAGCTTGGCAAAGTTCAGAGAGCTCCTGCCTCTGCTGGTGACAAAGGGCCTCTCACACAGAGTAAAAGGTAGACTGTATGATGCATGTGTGCGAACAGCCATGCTACATGGCAGTGAAACAAGGGCTGTGACTGCTGAAGACATGCGTAAGCTTGCAAGAAATAAAGCTAATATGCTTCAGTGGATGTGTAACGTCAACATGCATATGTAACAGAAAGAAAAGATGTACATAAGAAGCATCAGATGTGGTTTGCAAGAGAGACGACTGTGCTGGTATGGTCAAGTGTTGTATATGGATGAGGACAGCTGTGCGATAAAGTGTCCCATCCTATCAGTAGAGGGAACTTGTGGAAGAGCCAGACCCAGGAAAACCTGGGATGAGGTGGCAAAGCATGACCTTTGAACATTGGGCCTCACTGAGGCGATGACAAGTAACTGAGACCTTTGGGGATATGATGTGCTTGAGAAGACCCGGCAAGACAAGTGTGACCATAACTGTGGCCTATGCCAATGCAGCATAACTGGCCCATTTAAGAATACCTTTCAATCATTAGATAATAAACTGTGCTTGTGAAGACCTGTTGAGTCAAGTGAAGTCATTGTTGTGGTCATTGTTAGTACCACTTGACTGGCTCCTGACCCAGTGGCATGTAAAAAGCACCCACTGCACTCTCAGAGTGGTTGATGTTAGGAAGGGCATCCAGCTATAGAAACTTTGCCAGATCAGATTAGAGCCTGGTACAGCCTTCTGGTTTGCCAGTCCTTAGTCAAACCGTCCAACCAATGTCAGCATGGAAAGCGGATGTTAAACGACGATGATGATTCTTTCATTATTTTAGTCTTTTATCTGTTTCAGTCATTTGACTGCGGCCATGCTGGAGCACGACCTGTCGTCAAACAAATCAACCCCAGGACTTATTCTTTGTAATCCTAGTACTTATTCTATCATTTGCTTTTGCTGAACCACTACGTTACAGGGACGTAAACACACCAACATTAGTTGTCAAGTGATGGTGGGGGTACAAGCACAGACACACAAATACACATACATATATATACATATATATACATATATATATATATATATATATATATATATATATATATATATATAAAAGACAGGCTTCTTTCAGTTTCCGTTTACCAGATCCACTCTCAAGGCTTTGGTCGACCCGAGGCTATAGTAGAAGACACTTGCCCAAGGTGCTATGCAGTGGAACTGAACCTGGAAGCATGTGGTTGGTAAGCAAGCTACTTACCACAGAGTCACTCCTGCGCTTATATATATATATATATATATATATATATATATATATATATATATATATATATATATATATATATGTATGTATATATAAATATATAAAAGGATAAAGAGAGCAATGGTAAGGTTGGAAATATATTTTATGGATAGAGTCTTACAGCTGTTTCTGGGAAGATCCAGTACTTCCCTTCATCGGAGACAGAAATAGTAAAGGAATCGATTATTATATCCATAGGCGGAGAGTTTTAGTATGAAGTGATAGTGAGTGTGATGTGCTGAAAAAAGAAAGAAAGAGAGAACAGTACTTGGAGTGTAGTTTCATTCCAGTAGTAAGTATCCGTGTAAAGTAATCCTTGTTGGTATAATCCGGAAATAGTTGCTGCAGCAAAGGCTGAGATAGCAGAGGTGAATATATGCCATATTGTGTCCGAGGTATTTTGCTTGTGTGCACTTGAAGGAAGCCCAAGTCAAGTGAGAAGAGTGCTTAGGGTAAGTAGGTCAAGTCTTGAAGACAGAGTGGGAAGGGGATAGAGGAAAGATTCAGGTGTAGAATGGTAGTGGTATATTTTTATGGTCAGTTGATCTGACTGGATAGAGAGGATGAGTATAGTGAGGGAATGAGGGAGGGGGATGAGGTTAAATAGTT
The DNA here is from genome assembly GCF_046866305.1 of Octopus bimaculoides. Classification (NCBI taxonomy): domain Eukaryota; kingdom Metazoa; phylum Mollusca; class Cephalopoda; order Octopoda; family Octopodidae; genus Octopus; species Octopus bimaculoides. The sequence continues at coordinate 31,106,674 of NC_142946.1, forward strand.
TAGTGAGGAGGAAGGAATGCGCAGAGGCAGTATAAAGGTGGTGGGGTTATGGGTGACAAGCCAAGAACAGTAATAAAGGGAGAGAGGATTGGGATAGGTAGTTAGTAGTATCATATTCTAAAAGATAGCTAAACCTATTTATAGACGGTGGAATTGGGATTTAAAGTAACCAAAGCCTGTATGTGGTGGTGGTGTTATTGTCAAGTAGAGTGTAGAGGAAGTAGATTTTGGGAATATATATATAGTGGTGATAGGATCGAACAAGAAATAAGTCTATTCAAAAGATGGTAAAAGATGGATGTTGTTGCCAGGTCGAATAGGTTGCCTATGGGGAGCCGTGCGATTATGTTGCGTGATCGTCTGTGCATTTTTGCTTGTGATAAAATTTAAATGTATGGAAAGAGCGGTGATTGCAGTTGCTAAATGCTTCATTATATCGATTAAGTAGAGTGGGAGAATTGTATTTTAAAATATGGAACGCCTCCTTTAGGCAAAGCTTGCAGTTGGAGCGCTGACCCTGGTGTGGAGTTCCAGAATCTAATATAGACCATTTTAAAGTATATTGGGTATTTGTGCTTTTGAGGTGATGAATGTGATTGGCTAATGTTGTAGATTTACTGTGTTTGTCGTATCTAAAAGAGTGCAAGTGGGCTGCATAGCGATGTTTGAAGTTTTTAGTAGCACCTATGTATGTAGCAGTAGAGTTATGTAATAGATTTCTCACGGTGCATTTATATATTACGTTGTATTTTACGCACTGTGTTTGAAGCGGGCAGATAGTCCCGGAGCGACAGTTACAAGTATAGGAGGCTTGAGGGTTGCGTCTGTTGGTGGGTGAGTTATTACTATTGGAGGATACGTTATTGGGGGATGTGTAAGAATTTAGATCAATGGAATTATTGTTATGGCTATTTGTCCTATCATTGTTATTATTGGTGTTGTTATTATCTAGGATATTAATGGGTTGTTCGAGTGTACGGGCGTTATTGCTAGAAGAACGTATATTAATGCCCGTGTTGGGTGTATGTGTGTGTCGGGTGCTGGCGCTAGCGTAGTTATGGTTGCGTAGGTTTTGGTAATATAGCGAAAGTTTATGTTTATTAGAAGTTGCTATAATAGATTCGAAGTTAGGGGTGGTAGAATACGATAATTTTAAAGTGGATCTGTTGAAAATAGAGTGGTATTTGTGTTGTCGTGGGAAGTTAGAATCTAGTATTTTAAAGAAAGATTTGGCTAAGTTCCTAGTGTTGAGTGAGAATGGGGGGTGTACCACAGGATGGAGCGGCCACCGCTTTTTTGGGGGGTTCTGTGCATGTTGTAATCGAGGTATTTAGGTGGAGGGCAGTTGTCCACATTTTTGGTGCGGCTAACTGTTTTATACATCTTAGATTTAGCCCTAGTGTTATAAGTGTGTTTGTGGGGTCTGTTTGAATATGTGGGTGGTTGGTTGTGGTTGTGATTAATGTTATGTCCTTGGGGTGCGATTTGGGATATAAATTGTTTAACTCTGGTGTTATGGATGTATTTTATTTGCTGGGAGAAACCACTAGCCGCTAGTGCTTGATTGTAGTATGGAGCGTGATTGTTAAAGATTTCTTCGGAAGAGGATAGATCAGATATGCGGGTTGAGATACCCATGATTATGTTATCGAAAGTAGATCTGTGATGATTAGAGCGAATATTGAGGTATTTTAGGTACTGGTTGCGTTTGTGATAGGGGGAGTGTTGCGAGTTAGATCGGTTCAGAGAGACGTCCAAGAAGTTAGCCGTTTTATATGCGTTTTCGAAAGTTTTTGATAGATTCATACTTGAGAAGAATTTGTGTAGATCCTTTTTTGTCCTCTCAATGGAAGATTTATTAGTAGCCTTGGTAATAAGTAAAGCGTCGTCCCTATACAGACCACCATGGACGTTAGGGAAGTGTGATTTTAATTTGTGGAGTATGTACAATCCAACTAAATCCGTGGCCTGAGCGGAATCGGACGATCCCATGGTTACATCAAATAATTTGTTAGAGCTATTAGTATGTTGATTAGCTCGGCACAAGAGCTTGTTCTCGAAAGCTATAAGAGTTTTGCGAGCGTTGATTATAATGTTAATTTCTAAAGGGGTTATGCTCGTAAGATTCCTGGCGAAAAGAATGGCCTTATTTAAAAGTTTAGGAGATATAGAGGAGTAATAATTGTTGATATCGAATTGGAGGAACGAGAATGAGTTTTTGTTCTCCAAGGTGTGGAACCATGCAATGACCTCCCCGGTGTGGTACCATAGATTTGCATGTAGTTTCTCTTTGACGATTGGTATTATCTTGTCTAAAATATTTTTACTAATTCTTCCGAGGTCGGATTTTATAGGGCATATTAAACGAATAGATGGTTTTGTAATGAAATCCTTCTTGTGATCCTTGAGGCTGAAGTGTGGGGGTGTGGGGCAGTACGGTTCTGTTCTGTCGTCCACGTTTAGCCTCCTCATGATTTTGCAGTGGCTGATGTTGACCTCATTTAAGGCAGATGTTGATGCCAGCTTGTAGGACCTGTTTAATTCGTTCCTAATGAATTTGATGTATTCTTCTACTGTGATGGGATATAGGTTTCCTGTTTTGTCCGAAAGTATATGTAATTTGGGGGAATTACAAATTCTTTTTATGGTTTGTGATAACTTTTTTTGAAAGTTAGAATTGGATTTAGAGAATTTAATGTTTTTTATTAAATTAATCATATCCGTTTCAAATTTTTCAAGGTGTTGATTATGCGGAGGATTATATATGTATATATATATATGTATATATATGTATATATATATATATATATATATATATATATATATATATATATATATATATATATATACATGTGTGTGTGTGTGTGCATACATATATGTTAATGTTCAATTTTATATTCAGTTATAATAAAAACAATTTTACATTAACCTTATTCTATACTTTTGTAGAGTACAAATTCATTATTCTTATATAAGAATGTTGTTGACAGTGACTTTGAAGTTTCAACCAGCTAAATCATCATCAGACTACCAGTCCTACAATGGTTTAGGTGGCTGAAACATTGAAGCCACTATCAACAACTTTCTTGTGCCAACCAAAGCCTTTTGAGTGGATTTGGTAGATGGAAACTGAAAGAAACCCATCGTGTGTGTGTGTGTGTGTGTGTGTATCTATGTTTGTCTCCAACCACCACTTGACAACCAGAGCTGGTGTGTTTATGTCCCAGTAGCTTAGCAGTTCAGCAAAGAGACCAATAAATATATATAAAAAAAGTACTGGGATCAATTCATTCAACTAAAATCCTTAAAGGTGGTGCCCCAGAGTGGTCACAGTCAAATAACTGAAACAAGTAAAAGAATAAGAGAATACATTCCTTTATTCTTTTACTTGTCTCAGTCATTTGAGTGCAGTCATGCTGGAGCACCACCTGCAAGGGTTTTAGTCAAAGAAATCGACCCCAAGACTTGTTTTTTTAAGCTTAGTACTTATTTCATCGATCTATTTTGCTGAACCGCTAAGTTACTGGTATGTAAAGTCACCAACACTGGTTGTCAAGCAGTGATGAGTGGACAAGCAGACACAAAGGCACACACACACACACATATATATATATATATATATATATATATATGTATGTATAACAATATATATATATATATCATCATCATCATCATCATCGTTTAACGTCCGCTTTCCATGCTAGCATGGGTTGGACGATTTGACTGAGGACTGGTGCAACCGGATGGCTACACCAGGCTCCAATCTAATTTGGCAGAGTTTCTACAGCTGGATGCCCTTCCTAACGCCAACCACTCAGAGAGTGTAGTGGGTGCTTTTACGTGTCGCCCGCAAGAAAACGGCCACGCTCGAAATGGTGTCTTTTATGTGCCACCCGCACAAGAGCCAGTCCAGGGGCACTGGCAACGACCTCACTTGGCTTGCCGGGTCTTCTCACGCACAGCACATTTCCAAAGGTCTCGGTCAGTAGTCATCGCCTCGGTGAGGCCCAATGTTCGAAGGTCTTGCCTCACCACCTCAGCCCAGGTCTTCCTGGGCTTACCTCTTCCACGGGTTCCCTCAACTGTTAGGGAGTGGCACTTTTTCACGCAGCTATCCTCATTCATTCTCACCACATGTCCAAACCAGCGCAATCGTCTCTCTTGCACACCACTACTGACGCTTCTTATGTTCAGCTTTTCTCTCAAGATACTTACACTCTGACGGGTATTCACATTTACATTACACATCCAGCGGAGCATACTGGCTTCATTCCTTGCGAACTTACGCATGTCCTCAGCAGTCACAGCCCATGTTTCACTGCCATGTAGCATGGCTGTTCGTACACATGCGTCATACAGTCTGCCTTATATATATATGTGTGTGTGTGTGTATGTATAACAATATATATATATATATATATATATATATATATATATATATATATATATATATATATATATATATATATATATATATATATATATATATATATATATATATATATATATATATATATATATATATATATATATATATATACAAGAATAAGGGCAGGGAATCGTCAATTAATAATAAAATTAATAATTAACAATTTTGCCAAGTAGTTCAGTATGAAAAAAACCTTTATCGGTAAAACCATTTATCATCATAAATATACAGGGATTAGCATTGAGTTGCTTCTCCAACATAAATATACAGCGATTGGGAGAATGTACGAAAAAACAACAACAGACGAGGACAGGTGGTGTAAATAACAACGGCTTCACCAATTGCTTTCATACTTATAATGCATGAATAATTTGCCCTCTGACAAATAAAAGGCTGTTCATTTGATTTTTTTATTAACAATTATTAAAAATAAAAAATATTGCTTTTTATCTTGCATTCACATCCTTCAAAGTTTTTAAAATATTTACTTCAGGTTTTCTAGTGTCAGTGATATAACATATCTCTTTATGTATATCCCTCTATCCATCTCTCTCTATCTATCTCTATCTCTCTGTAACATATCTCTCTATCTATATCTCTAGTTTTCACTTTCATTTTTCAGACGCTATTTTTTTCACTTTCAATTTTCATACACCATTGTTTAACTTCCATGTTATTGTTTTCACTTTAAGTTGAAGTTTTCAGTCACTATTTATAAACAAACAACAACAAATTACTGTCAGAAAGAAGTTCACAATTACTGATTAAGTAATTTCCAAATTTACTGACAAAAGCCACACTCCTAACAGGTGGAAGAACAGCTCATTCAACATTCAAGCTGCCTCTGAACCTCATCCAAAATGAATCTCCTTTATGCAACGTATCCAAGAATACAGCGATAAGAAAGCTCCTTACAGATGCCAAACTCATTGTTTGGGATGAGGCAACAATGTCCCATAAGGCAGCTTTTGAAGCACTTGATACAACACTACAACACTTGAGAAACAATAAGAAGATCATGGGTGGTGTCACCCTCCTCATGGCTGGTGGCTTCAGGAAAACGCTGCCTGTCATTCCCAGAGGAACAAGGGCAGATGAGCTGAGAGCTTGCATCAAGTCCTCATATATCTGGAAACATGTCAAGCAGCTTCCTCTGGCAACCAACATGAGGGTTCACATTCATGGTGACTCATTAGCTGCACAGATCTCCAACAACTTACTTGACATTGAAAATGGAAAACTTCCACAATGATCCACAAGTTCCAGAAGATAGTCTGCACCACCTCCCATGTGGCAATATGACAGCCTCCCTAAAAAGCAAGGTGTTTCCAAACATAGCCACAAACTATAAAAGTCACAAGTGGCTTTGTGAAAGAACAATTCTGGCACCAAGGAATAATGCTGTAGACAAGCTGAATCTAAATTTGTTGTCTCAGTTTCCAGGACCTGAATGTTCATACAGATCAATTGATTCTGTCCCTGATCAAGAACAGGCAATGCATTACCCAGTTGAGTTCCTCAATTCACTTTGCCCACTAGGATTTTCACCAAACATTCTGATCATGAAAACAGATGCTCTGATAATGCTATTAAGAAACCTCGATGCACTCAGACTCTGCAATGGACCAAGATTAGTTGTTAAAACAGCCATGCCTCATGTGTCGGAAGCAACAATAATTACAGGCAATATGATGAGTAAGAATGTATTCATTCCAAGGGTATCTCCCATCTCAAATGATCTCCCCTTACATTTCAAGAGACTACAGTTTCCTGTTAAACTCAGCTTTGCAATGTTTATCAACAAAGTACAAGGTCAATCTCTAAAGGTGGTGGGACTTAACCTCCTTCAACCTTGCTTCTCACGTGGTCATCTGTATGTTGGATGTTCTAGAGTTGGAGATGAAAAGAACCTCTACATTCTCAGTGATAAACATGGCAAGACAGAAAACACAGTATATGAAGAAGCACTTACATGCATAGTAGGTCCATGTCATATATAGAAGTGTAAAACCATTGAGTGTTAAAGTATTGCTCTTACACTTTCACTTTTTGACTGACATGCGTGAATGTATATCTGTGTGTATAAAAGTGAAACAATAACGTGATATATTCATTGTCTGTTTGTGTGTGTGTGTGTGTGTGTAGCCTATGCACAGCATTTCATTACTTATAATCTGTACCTGTTTTTTGGTTACGAAATAAGTTAGACAAACATATATTTATTTCATGTATATATGAGTTGAAAACTTTCTTTTCACATTTCATTTAACATCTATATTCCATGCTGGCATGGGTTGCAAAGTTATGTAGAAAATTGGTATCTCAGCTACTAGCAGTTGAGACCTGTGCAATCTAGACAGCATTTTTAAATTTCATTATTTTCTTTAACCCGGGCAACACCAGGTATTTCTGCTAGTATATATATATATATATATATATATATATATATATATATATATATGTAAATATATAAAAATAAAAAGATAAAGAGAGCAATGGTAAGGTTGGAGAAGTATTTTATGGATAGAGTCTTACAGCTGTTTCTGGGAAGATCCAGTATTTCCCTTCATCGGAGACAGAAAAAATAAAGTAATCTATTATTATATCCATAGGCGGATATTTTTAGTATGAAGTGGTAAAGAGTGTGATGCGCTAAAAAAAGAGAGAACAGTACTTGAAGTGAAACTACACTTCAAGTACTGTTCTCTCTTTTTTCAGCGCATCACACTCTTTACCACTTCATACTAAAAATATCCGCCTATGGATATAATAATAGATTACTTTATTTTTTCTGTCTCCGATGAAGGGAAATACTGGATCTTCCCAGAAACAGCTGTAAGACTCTATCCATAAAATACTTCTCCAACCTTACCATTGCTCTCTTTATCTTTTTATTTTTATATATTTACATATACACACGCTAATACACAACTTATAATCCCCAATCCTGTTCATACAACAACTGGGGCAAACTAGTCGGTATACAGCACTTACTCGGTATTACCTGTATCCTCTTGGGTTTGGTTAAATCCAATACCCTCCTCAACCTTATATATATATATATATATATATATATATATATATATATATATCAAAATAAGTAACAAGGATATCCAGAGGTAATGCAGTACGATCATTTCATGTAACTTCATTTAATTGAACAATGCAATCATTACATCAATTTAAAATGCAGAGCAATCCTCAGCTGCACAAAGACATAGAATTTAATTAAATTAGAACAGATGGACACATTAGTATAATTATACCTAAAATCTCCAAGAAGTTAAGGAGATAGACAAAGAACATGCTGTCTTAGATATATATATATATATAACTATAAATACAGGGGTAAAAATTATTAAATAATTTATATCAGTAGTTTGCTAAAAAATAGTAAGAAGACAAAAATGCTTTTAAATATAATAGTGTATGAAATATATATGGAGAGAAAACCACCATATGGATTTCTTATTTGCTAAAAATGGCAGTCAAAGCCTAAAACCACAAAAGAACATTCTTATATTAAAACACGTTGTTTGTATGTGAGCAAAACATTTGAGTGAATAAACATTTTAGTTAACCTTATACCCATGAGTTTCATTATTAATGACCAAATAAATCAACTAATAAGATAATTAATTGATTAACTAATCATCTGTAGCTTGTCAGTAAGGTCGTTACGAAATGTATAAATATGAAACTTCAATACGTACTGAAAACACAAAGTAAGTTCCATGTTTATACATCAAAGATTCACCTTAAATGCCCTAAAATCAATATGTTCAACCACGTGATTCTGCACTGAACCTGGAACCATGTGGTTGGGAAGCAACTACATGATACATAGACATGCACATATATGCATATACAAATATACATATGTCTGAAAGTATGCAAGTGTGTGCTTGTATGTGTGTGGGTGGAATTTGCTTTTATTTGTGCTTCTCTGAAAATAGCGACAATGAAGATGCTGTTGCTGTTATTTCTTCTATTTCCTCTGCTGGCTTTGCATCTTTGAAAATGTGTGGAATAAGAGATCCCTTAGTTGAAAAACAGGTAAAGTTTAATGAAAGGGAAGGTATCCAGCTATAAAATAATCTTTTCTACTCTAGGCACAAGGCCTGAAATTTTGGGGGAGGGGGCCAGTCGATTAGCAACTGGTACTTAATTTATCGACCCTGAAAGGATGAAAGGTAAGTCGACTTTGGTGGAATTTGAACTCAGAACAGACGAAATACCACTAAGCATTTCATCCGGCATGCTAATGTTTCTGCTAGCTCGCCGCTTTCCAACTGTAAAATAATGCCTCAATAACATACTCATTTAACCCATATTTACTTGGAAAAATGGATGTAAAACTGGAAGGAAAAAGTGGATGAAGGAATTACAATGGAAAGGATGTAAAAATGGATGGAACTCATCATTATCATTATCATCAACATTATTATTATCATTTAACTTTTGCCATCTATGCTGTCATTGTTTGGACAATTTGATAGGAGCTGACCAGGTAGAAAACTACCCCAGGCTGCTGTGTCTATTTTGGCAGGGTTTATATAGCTGGATGCCCTTCCTAACACCAACCACCCTGCAAAGTAGACTCAGTACAGGCAAAGTCAATTTGGCATGGTTTTTTACAGTTGGATGCCCTTCCAAATGCCAACCACTTCACACTGTGGACTGGATACTTTTAACATGGCACCAGCACTGGCAGGGACACCAAGTAGCTTGCAAGACAAGAAATTTTGGAAGAGGAGGGGGGGATTGGAGGAGGGGATCTTGTGTCAGATGATAAAAGATTAGAGTATGACAGAGAGACAGAGAGGCAAAAACAGGTATCTTGCTATAGAGGAGGCACGTGGTTACTCAGCTAGAGAGAAAGTGAGAGAAAGAGAGTGAGAGAGTGAGAGAGAGAAGAAGAGGGAACGAGAGAGAGAGAGAGAGAGAGAGAGAGAGAGAGAGAGAGAGAGAGAAGAGAGAGAGAGAGAGAGAGTGGTGGGAAAACTATCAGGAACAATTTCAGGTAGATGTACATTTCTCAAAATGTCAACTTCAAATAATGAAATATTTTTCTACAAGATATAAGACCTCTAAAATGGCATGCTATGAAAATAAAATCAAACAGTTGTTTCCTCTGCGGGTAAAAGACAAGCATGAGAAAAGAATATGTTTATATTGCAATAACTTAAAGATATCGAAATGGAATAAAGTGAAGCAATAAATCAGGAGTAGGGACCTGGTATTAAAATACTGAAACAAGTTTAAATACCACAACTGTTTTTTTTTTTTTTTAGCTGTAGAACTCAAAGTAGACAAAGCTATGAATAACAGACTGTAAATATTGGCTTAAAAGATCTTTTTTGGATAGGAAAAGTCGAAGGCTGCCATCCATAAAGGTTTTTTTAGACCAATATTTACAGGCCATTATTTATAGCCTCCTCTACTTTGAGTTTTATGATTAAAACCAAAATTTTGAGATTAAAAAAGAAAATTAATTATTTCCTGTCCCTCAAGATTTCTAAACTCCTATGATATAAGTCAAGATCTAAAAGACTTATGATGTTCCAGATGTGACTATCCTGTTTCTAATCAGACATAGTGTATTGAAGGAAACTTTACTGTTGTCTACAGCAGATCAACTGTCAACATAAGAGCATTCTCATTAGTTCATTGCAATATAAAGGGTGTGATATGCAGATCTACCACTATTATCTCCCAAACAATACAATTAATAGCAAGTATTCAATCATCAAGAAATTGGGAAATTAATAAATAGTGATCAGCTTAACTCTTTAACATTCAGCGCATTGTCAAATGTTATGCTTATTTATCCACGTTGCTTTGAATTAATCATGCATTATCTTGTACCTTTGATGATATGATTGTTTATTTTTAGAATAACATTGTAGTGTAGGTGCAAGAGGCTGGATTTGGCCGGTTTGAACATAAAACACATAGAATATTTAGGCCAGGAACGGCCAGTTTGAATGCTAAAATGACAAGCATGTTTCAATATTTATGTGGAAAAGATAATTTCTGGTTTAACTTGAGAAATACTGTTAGATTGTCAGTTAGAAGTGAAAGCAAACTTAGCAAGGATATGTGAAGAAGAATGAGAGAGAGAGAGAGAGAGAGAGAGGCTGCTATTTTCCTAACTTCTGATGTTTATGACTTTGGTATTCCAGCTGGAAATATGTTTTGTTGTCTTCAATATGAAGATTAACTGAAAGTTTCTATAAAGATAGCATAGCGGAACACTGCTAAGATAGACTGCACTTTATACAGCTTTTAAAAAAATGTCATTTTAAGCTGTAGAAGATATATTGTGTCACAGAGTTCATTTATGAAACCTTTAAAGAGGTTTACAGTAAATCTTGTTTTTCTCAAAGAAAATGGCTCTGAATAACAGCAAGCTTTAAACTATGAAATGTTGAGTGTTGGATCCAAGAAATACACTTTAAGTTACAGCAATAATTGCAAGTTCTTACCAGGGTTATGGTGAAGTAAAGGCATTTTCATAGCCTTTCTTAATAGATAAAGCTGCTTAAAGTTATGGATAACTATTATAAGTTTTTGTTTTACTTTTAGATTCACAGCATTCAAGCTGGTCACTAACAAGGAGATAAGGCTCTTTTCTTTGTGTCAAGACAGTTCCTGGAATTTGTAAATATGTGAATGAATTATATATGAGGATATACTTGCATTCTTGCAATGAATGTACATGTCACTTTAGTGCACAAATGTGTTTCACTGCTCTTTATTCATGTGTATCTGTATGTAAATGCAATTGTGTACATATGTTTATTCCAGGGAACTCAAATCAAAAATCCTTGGAATGTTTGACAATTTTTTTCTGTATCACATATCAACTGTATATGGTGGTTGCAATTCTGTTTGTTTTCTTCTTTCTTGAAGAATTTCAGCACTTCTAGGATTTTATGCAAATCGTTTATTACAGATCTCCATGACTCAATGCTAATAGGTACAAGTAAAAACGTAGTTGACAGCTTCAGTTCCTTAGGTGACCTAATCAGTAGAGGAGCAGAGTGCTCTGAAAGCATAGCAGCTAGAATAAGAACAAAGTACAAATTCCAGGACTGGATAAAATAGAGATTCTCTCTTTGAGCTAAGGGCTGACAGTATGATGCATGTGTATGAAGTACAGTGCTGCATAATAATGAGATGTCAAAACTAAATGCAGAGTATGTGCATAGGATGGAGAGAAACAGAGCAAACATGTTCCATTGGATTTGTAATGTTTGACAGCATGGGCAACATGGTACAGAGAAACTAATAGAAACCTTAGGTATAAGAGGGATCAAATGTAGTGTGCAAGAGAGACACCTACGAGAATAGGGTACGGGAAATAGTTATGAATGAATGATGGCATTTAAGTAAAAAGGCAACACACCAGGAGATCCAAACGGAAGAAAACTGTGGAAGTTGGAGATTGAGGGACAGGCAGGAGTGGTAAAAGCTGGTTTTGGGATATTGAATCTTACAAAGAAAATGATGACAAAGAAATGCAGCAAAATGGCAAGATGCTGCATTGGAGAGAGTCTGTCCATGGAAATAAACTGGTACCATGGAAAGATGGTTGATGGTTTGGTTCTCAGGACCCTTTTATTTATCATAGTCCTCCAGGCTATAACAGAGGAATTTAAGACTAGTTACACTTGGGAGCCCCTCTATGCCAATGATATTGTTCTTATAATAGAATCTCTATTAGAGATAAAATGCCAGGTATAGAAGCAAAAATTGGAATCTAAGGGCCTTAAAGTTAATTTAGCTAAAACTAGTTAGCAAGAAACAGACAAATTACTAATCTCTTCGGAGATATGTAGAAAAGGTGTTGGTAGACATTTCATTAGAATATACCCAGTGCAATCTATGGACATATAAGAGGTGCAGTGGAATCACAGGAAGATTAACAAAGAAAATAGTCTTGGCATGTGGCAGACATGCTGCTACAATAAACACTAAGAATGTACAAGAAATAAATTTCCTCATATGTCCAAGAGAAACCTTAGAGCAAGGGTCTCCATTGTTGTCGATATCGACCTGTGGGGGTCGATGGGACTATTCAAGGGGTCGATAATGCACATCTACTTAATTATCATTATTATTTATTTATTTTCTTGTACATACCTGGGGGTCGATGAGGGGTCAAGGATTCCATGAAGGGTCCGATGGTCTAAAAAGTTTGGGAACCCCTGCCTTAGAGGTAGTAGATAGTTTTTGTTACATAGGTGATCAAATTAGAAGTCGTGGAAGTTGCTCTGAAAGAGAAATTGCTAGAATAAGAACCAGCTGGGCAAAGTTCAGGGAGCTATTATATTTGTTAGTAACAAAGGGTTTCTCCCTGAGAATGAAAGGCAGTTTGTATGATGCCTGAGAACGGACAGATTATGACATGGCAGTGAAACATGGGCTGTAACTGCATAGGAGATGTGAATGGTTGAAAGAAATGAAGCCAACATGCTCCACTAGATGTGTGATTTCAGCATGCAAGTAAAAGAGAGTGAAAATATTTTATGACAAAAATAAGGTATAAGTGGCATCAGATGTAGTGTGTAAGAGGGAAGACTATGTTAGTATGGTCATGTGATGCTTATGGATAAGGACAGTTGCATAAAGAAATGCCAATCTCTAACTGTGGAAGGAAATGTGTAGAAGGGGTAGACCCAGAATGATGTAGGGCAAAGTGGTGAGAAATGATCTTTATATGTTGAGCCTCACAGAGGAAATGACAAGAGATAGTAACATCTGACAATTTGCTGTACTCGAGAAGACATTAAGACAAGTAAGATTGTGGCAAGGCATGCTGGCATGTCCTTTATGACCAGGTCCTCACACACACACACACAATTTTTCCCTTGTCAAAACTCCCCAATGACATTTCTTCCCAACACTCCCTTCCTCTACCCATGATCACCACCTGGTGCAGCTCCCTCCATTCTGTTAGGACATATATCAATAAAACCTATTAATTAAACATTTCAAAACCAACATTTTTTACTGAAGCAGAACAAAATTCAAGGAGGCTTGTATTTGCATAAAGGATACTTAGCCATGTGCATACAAGGGGTTAACAATTCGGTTCTTTGTTCAAACTATTACTGCCTTGAGTTTTAATATGTGTGGGTGGGTGTCTATGTGTGCATATGTGTATATATGTGCATATATATGCATGTATATATATGCATGTATGAGTGAGCCTATGTGTATATGTATACATCTCTACAGGTGCATGCAATAAGAATATTTCTAAAGTCATAAACTTATTTGTTCAGCTATATTTTCTACTTACTGATTTTCTGTTAATACCCATATCAGTCATGGAATCTGAATTAAATCATATATTCCCAGTTATTTTAATTTCTCTCATAACAAATAAATGTAACTTAAATCTTAATTATTTAGTTCAAGCAAAATTTTAATTTTGGGGTTTGCGAGGTGTTTGGTTTGTGTTGCATTAACTTGTGATACTAGAGGTGCTAAATAAGTGTTAGCTAGTAAGAACTGTATGTTAGCTTAATGTATAAGTGAATATTAACTATACTACTTGATTTTAAATATGTAAGAGCTGAATTTAATAGTATCAATTAATATCAAATAAATGATAAATTGTACATGTGTCAGCTCATAGGACTTATATGTTAGCTAATATTATTACATGGTATATAGCATTGTTTTGTTGAATGACTGATATCAATTATGTGGCAAATACATGTGGATTGGCTGATTTTGCTCATATTTGCTGATATCGTTGTTGTTGTTGTTGTTTAATCTCACATCACCTCTGATCCAGCAGACATTCCAACCCTGATGTCTCATCTTTTATGTAGACAGAGGGCTACATAATTAAATGTGGCTATTTTAAAGATAGCTAGATGTTATTTTAGGTATATCTGGCTGCTATTTCTAGCAGATTGAATGGCCACACCTCTCTTATTGGTTCACTTCTACGTTACTTTCTGTCTACCAAATTCCGGTCAGAAGACTTTGGTCAACCTGAAGGATCCAAGTTGCTGCACACTGGACTCAAGTATGAGACCATGAAGTGACAGAGTGAATGTATTATGTTTATCTCAGTTCCATTGTTTATACAAAATCATCATGTATCAACTGTGGGACTTTATTCCATTCACAGACAAGTTTGCAAGAATCTCAGAAAACAGCAATTCTGGGTCTGTAACTGTTAAAATTCTTGGAAAGTATTGTTAATCGAGAATGTATGGACATCTTGTCAATCTATGATTCTCTCTGTTATTCTAGAATATGTCTATATATGTTTGTCAATCTGTGATTCTCTGAAAGTATTCTGTTATTTTAGAATATCTGCATGTCTTGTCAGTAGTATCTCATTCTTTGTGATAAATGATTGGAAAACCTTTAAGTAAAAATATATCATTGTCGTTATCGTTGGCGGTGGCGGTGGCGTCAGTTGCGGCGGCGGTGGTGGCAGCAGCAGCAGCAGCACCACCACCACCACCACCACCACCACCACCACCACCAGAGCCGCCGCCACCACCACCACCACTGCCATCCCACCACTTTCATTATAACCGTTTAGCTCAGTGTTGCATTATCATAATGATTGTCATCATCATCTTCATCGTCATCATTGTTATCAATTTCAATAGAATTAATGAAGAATTAATGAGAATCTTAACAGAATATTCTCCCATCATAAGATTAGAAATATTTTTGGCAGAATTCTTCCAAGAATCAATTAGAAATCACATTTTTCAATGTCTTTTATTTAAAATACAATCAAAATCCAGTGAACTCTGTAATTTCTCGTTAATTATCCAAGATGAGAGGAATAGATGAAATAATTTCAGAACTAATGAAAATGGCAGGAAATATTCTTCCTCATCAAATTATGGTACAAATATATTCCATAATGTTGAAGGCTATCAAAGATATTTTGAATTGCATCATTTGTTGTTGTTAGTATTGTTATTTAACCCCAGCTCAGGCCTGATCCACACATCTATCAGTAAAGGTGTTCTTGTTATGTTCTTATTTTATTCAAACACAGTGTATCTAAGACTACATTTGCCAATGTATTCTTTTTATTACATGATTTAAGTAATTTAAAGGAGATTTAGTTGTTATTACTAGCAGATAGACTAACCCCATCTATGCTTAGTATTCTCCACTACCTACTCCCTAGTAGTGTGTATATATATGTATATATGTGTGTGTATGTACAGCAAAGAATTTGGTGTACAGGTTGGGGTTCATCAAGGCTCAGTCCTTATTCTCCTCTTTTTCAACATTGTCCTTCAGGCCATAACAGAGGAATTCAAGACTGGCAGCTTCTGGGAACTACTATATGTTGATGATCTTGCCTTCATAGCAGACTCCATATCAGATCTAGATGAAAAATTTCAGGTGCAGGAACAAAACCTGGAATGTTAGAGCCTTAAGGTTAACTTATCAAAGTCTAAGGTCCCAGTAAGCAAGAAAAACCAACAGGACCCTACCCCACTCAGGTAGGTGGCCTGTTCGATTTGTAGGAAAGGTGTAAGCAGGGATTCCATACAGTGTACCCAGTGTAAGCTATGGACACACTCTCCCACTCACTCTCCCCTTCTGCTCTTCTCTCAGGTTGGGTAATCATGTACCTCCTTTACAACAGTGCACCTATTTCTGTCCTCATTTCTGTCTGTCTCTGTCTCTCTCCCTCTCTCTCCAGGTAATCACGTACCTCCCTACAGTAAAATACCTGTTTTGTCTCACTATAACCTTTCATCATCTGTCACAAGATCTTCTCCTCTCAAAGGATCTGGGTCTTGCAAGTTACTTGGTGACCCTACCAGTGCTGATGCCACTTAAAAAGCATCCAGTCCACACTGTCAAGTGGTTAGTGTTTAGAAGGGCATCCAGCTGTAAAAACCATGTCAAACTGACCTCACCTGTGCTGGTGCCACATAAAAAGCACTCAGTCCACTCTGCCGGGTGGTTGGTGTTAGGAAGGGCATCCAGCGATGTAACCATGCCAAAACAGACACAGAAGTCTGGTGCAGGCTCCTACCTGGCCAGCCCCTGTCAAACTGTCCAACCCATGCCAGCATGGAAGGTGAACGTTAAATGATGATGATGACGATGATAACGATGATGATGATGATGATGATAATGACGACGATGGTGATGTGACTTCTGTCAGATACATCATAGATCTCCACTGAGACTAGTGACGGGATGGACGCTTGCGATTCAGATTAATGACAAAGTTTGTCTTGATTTGAATGAGCACATTCACAATAAGTCATAAAATCAACATTTTATTGAAGCCACAACAAGAAACACTGCTGCCAGATTAATTAAGACAAAATTAATAATATATTTTTGATGTGATTAGCTTATTTTGGAATTTTTGACGGGTTTTTAAGTGAATTTGAACAATGATTGCTACTGACAGTTTAATAGAAAATTGAACATTGAAACCTGTTTTACTGACTCAAAAGACACTAGTAAAGGATGAGTGTGATCTATGGCGTCTAAACATGATCTAAATTATCTTATATTTGGCTTCATTGCTAATGCACTCTCTTTGGGCTGATCAGTTACATACCTTGGAAATTGCAACAACTAATAGCATGGTTAGAATAAATTTAAATACTTTTTAAAGAGAATAGAGAGTTTCATGGAAGCTGAAACTCAGGAAAAAGCCCAGAGAGCACTGAGGTTTAATGTGAGGAGTTATGCCAATGAAGATTTTGGGGATGATGACCAGATCAATTATAAAAGGCAAAATTTTAAAGGATGGCTGAGTCCTGCTAAGTTGTTAGGTAGTGTAATATGAGGGAAGTGTAATGTGAGGAACAAAATATGGTTCACCTACCTCTTGGTGTCAGCTGTCCAGCTGTGTTAAATCCAAGATGCACCTAAGCTATAACCTATTGCTAAAGCCCTTTCCCACTCACTTGTCTCCCTGACATCTGTCTCCTGTGGCTACCCAATGCAAAAGAGGACCATGCTGGTGCTACTTCCCTCACTTCCTCACTCCCACTTCTTTTTCCGATAAGGCCCCCTCAGCTGTTGATGTCACTGTGCTTTCCTTCCAGTTCACCTCATCCCCACAGGTAGAGAAGAGCAGTTTATATAAATTAGGTATGGAGGAACATTCTTCTGATTTCGTCCTTGTCACTAGATAAAAGTGCACACGAACAAAAAAATATCTGATTAGAAATTGTGATTGCATAACCTGAAACAAGTACTAAAGATACAGTCATTGCAAATGAAGAATATGAAAATCTGTCTAATGAAAAAAGTGAAGAATTGGATCAAAAAGATCTTCAAGAGAATGAAATATAAAATAAAGAGGTTAATAACATTAATGCTGGTTTGAAAGATAGGATTGAAAAGCAGACACGAATAAAATGATGGAGTATAAAAATGGATGGCAGTGAGGAAACTATGTTCAGACTTCCAAAGACAAAGGAAAATACTGTTATTGATGGAATGTAGCAGCAGAAGAGTAGAATGAAGATCCTATATGAGTCCAATGGAATCATGTAGATCAGTGCAGAGAGTGTTGTATAATGAAGCTTGATGATATTGGCTAATAAATAGAAAGACAAAGCAGTGTGAGATAAGATATGTTCGTTTATTAGCAAAACATACACAGTAATGGCTTCTCACTGTAAGGGAACCAAATGTGTTGTTTTTAAACTAGAGAGTTCCCGTTATGGTAGGTGACCAATGAAATGGAGATAACACCCCCCTCCTTTCAGGTTATGAGTTCATAATGAGTTTCTTTGGTGGTCGAATTCTCTGACCACTCCTGGTGTACACTACTGGCTTGGGATTTCCCGAGTTGGCAGGTGAGACATCCCTGTGTGCAGTGAACTGGGTCTCTGGTTGGTCAGCTTGTTCGGCGAGATGATCTGCTGAATTATCATGGATGTATTCAGAAATGTGGTTGGGTATGGTTGGTAAGGTGGACAATTCTGTTGGGGTAGCTACCTGAGGAAACTTGGTTTTCTCACTTCGCTTGTGAAGATGGCTTCTGTTTCAATGAGTAATCCTGAATCTGCCTCGACAAGTACTGACCTTGGTGATAGAGTTTTCACCACTTTGGCTGGACTGGTTTTAGGTGTCTTCATCCAAACTGGCTGTTCTTCAGTAAAAGATGAACGCTCTCTAGCTCGATGGCGTTTGTTGAAATTGACTTTTTGTTTCAATTTGAGCCGAGAGTCTGCATTTTTGTGTTGCTCAACATTTTCTTGGCAGGATACATTTTTATAAAAAATTGTTGGAATGCGAGTCCTGAGTTTCCTATTCATCAACAACTCTGCTGGACTCTTGCCATGTTGTAGTGGAGTACTGCAATAATTAAGCATTGCAATATATGGATCACTTGCTTTTTTTAGAAGGTTTTTAACTGTCTGGACTGCATGTTCAGCCTCACCATTTCCTTGTGGATAATGGGGACTACTGGTGTGAAAAATTCCAGAACTCCTTCGATATGAATTGAGGACCATTATCGGAAATGGCGACCTCTGGTATACCATATCTAGCAAATATTGATTTGCAGTTGTCAATGATGCTGCCTGATATTGTTGTCTGTAGATGAGATATCTCTATCCATCTTGAATAATAATCAATGACTAATAGATATCTGTGTCCTTTCAATTCAAACAAGTCCATTCTTAACTTTTGCCATAGATAGTCAGGTAACTTGGTAAGTTGTAGTGGTTCTGGTTTCCTTCTCAGATACTACACCCTCCTATTTTCTCAGCAATTTGCTTCGAAAGGCCTGGCCACCAAACATTGTCCCGGGCCAGTGCTTGGCATTTAATGATACCTTGGTGTCCTTCATGTAGACGATCCAAGATGTCTTTTTGGAGGCCAGCAGGGATGATGAGTCAGCTCTGATACAGTAAGAGTCCCTGATAAACTGTCAGGTACTGCCTTACAAACCAGTAGGGTCTCAGTTCCAGATCTTGTGTGGCTGCTTCAGGCCAGATGTCCATCTTGTAAAAGTTGATAACTTGACCACAGATTTTATCAGTGCTTTGTTTCTGCCTGATTTCCTCCAGTCGTTTGTCACTCACAGAGATGTTTTCTATGACAGAATGGACAAACATGCTTGTCTCTGTCTCCTGCTGAAACTTTTGTTTTGTTTGTACGCTGCCAGGAGCCCTGGATAGAGTGTCTGCTGTAACGAGGTTTTTCCCTGCTGTGTGTGTGATTTCGTAGGTGAATCTCATTAGGCGCATGTGGAAACGCTGACTTCTTGGAGTCCCCATCGAGACGTTTAGTCTTTAGCAGTGGTAGTAGAGGCTTGAGATCTGTTTCTATCAAGAACTTTGGTAGTCCTATCAAGATGTCAGCAAACTTCTCACAACAGCACATGACTGCTAATGCTTCCTTCTCAATCTGGGCATATCTCTGCTCTGTCTCAGTGAGAGATCTTGATGCATAGAATACAAGTCTCCAGCTACCTCCATCCTTCTGAAGAAGCATCTGCTGAGACCTTTGTTGGCTTGTCAGCACTATAATGCATCAGTACTGGTGTAGAGCTCAGTTTTTCCTTCAATGTCTGAAACACTGTTTCTTGAGGCTGGTCCCATATCCAAGTGGTTTCTCTTTTTAGTAGATCCCGGAGTGGTTTGGTCGTCTCTGCTAAATTCTCAGTGAATTTGCCAACATGATTTGCCATACTGAGCAACCTTCTTAGCTCAGACACATTTTGTGGTCTGGTCAATTCCTTTATTGCTTTTACTTTTTCAGGATCTACTCGGATTCCTTCTTTGAATATTATATGAACCAGAAATTTCACCTCACTAGTAGAGAATAAACTTTTCATTTTGTGTTACACCTGCTGCTTTCATTCTTTGTAGTACCTTTTGTACCCCATGGTTGTGCTCTTGTTGTGTT
Source organism: Octopus bimaculoides (assembly GCF_046866305.1). Classification (NCBI taxonomy): domain Eukaryota; kingdom Metazoa; phylum Mollusca; class Cephalopoda; order Octopoda; family Octopodidae; genus Octopus; species Octopus bimaculoides. The sequence continues at coordinate 31,127,000 of NC_142946.1, forward strand.
TTCCACTGACCAGGACATCATCTATGTCACAAATGACCCCTGGTATTCCTTACACAATGTGCAACATTTCTCTCTGGCAAATTTCTGGTCTGGAGCTTATTCCAAAAGGTAACCGTAAATAACAGAATCGTCCATACGGTGTGATGAAAGTGGTAAGTTCCTGTGAATCTTCATGCCGAACTATTTGGTGAAAACTACTGTTACAGTCAAGTTTCATGAACACTGTGGTTCCTTCAAGTTCAGCAAGAAGTTGATCAGTTGAAGAAAGTGGAAAATTTTCCCTTTTCACACTTTCGCTTAATTTAGTGTAGTCAACACAAAGTCTGACCCTTCCATCTTTTTTCGGGACCACTACAATGGGAGCACATCAGTCTGTTGGGGACTTCACTGGACAGATAATTTTCTCTTTTTCTAATTGCTTTAACTCTTGCTGGACTTTCTTCTTCATGGGAAGTGGTAGTTGTCAGGGAGCAGTGATTAAGAAAGGTTGAACTTTTTCATCCGAGTGAATTTTGTATACATGCCTCAATTTCCCTAGGCCTGTAATCACACTGGGGAAGACATTTTTTGCATTGGAAAGCTTCACTTTTTTATCACTTTTTGTCTGCTAAAAGTTTTTCTCTCAAAAGATCGTTTTTAACACCCACAACAACTTGATCCCTAATAAGTGTGTCCTTTAATTCTCCAAAGTTGCAGTTTTTTGCAAGTTGGCACAAGACAGCTATGTAGGCTTCTATGGTCTCGAACTCACCAATGGAAAATTCCTCGAATTTGTTAATCACTTCAGATAGATCATTTTTCTTTTCTTCATCATCAAATTGTAGTCCTTCATATATATCAAAACATTCTTCTCCAATTGTTGCCAGGAATACAGAAGTTTGGTATCCAGTATCAACTTCATTTGAGAGTTGACTGGCAATTGAATAATTCAAAAAGTTTCATTTAAATCTTTTCCAATTGCTAGCCACATTTCCTAATAAAGACATTCACTCTGGAGGTGGGACACTTGCAGAAAAAGGCCTTGCAGACATTCTCCGAATCAACTGAAAAAAATAAACTTACAATTCTGTAAAGAATTCTTTTTCTTATTTTTTTTTCAAATCCTTTGGGATCCCACTTCTGACACCATATTTGAAGCCTGACGATATTGGTTAATAAATAGAAAGACAAAGCAGTGTGAGATAAGATATGTTCATTTATTAGCAAAGCATACACAGTAATGGCTTCTCAGTATAAGGGACCAAAATGTGTTGTTTTTAAACTAGAGAGTTCCCATTATAGTAGGTGACCAATGAAAGGGAGAAAACACCACAGAGAGGTGACTTCAGAATCTGTTGAAATAGCTGAGTAGGAACATCTAATTTTAATCACTGCTTGGAAAAAATGAGTAAAGGAAGTAATTGATGTTAAACATGAAGCAACAGCATATATGCAAACTAATATGTGAAAAATCATGATGTATATGAGTGTGTGCCCTTTGCAGGTCAGAAAACTGCATCAAGATACATGATTACTGGAAAACACAAGCTCTTGCAAGATATGTCAACCTGAATTTTCTAGTTTTAACTTCATAAGCAATGTTAATGTCTGATTTACACCCCACTCCCCCAATGATGTCATTTTACATATAACAAGTATTTAAGAGGGTAGCTGAAAACATACTAGGTGCTTTGCAAAGATTAAACATTGACAGATGCAGACCAAAGAAAGCTTTACAGATCTCTGACTGCCAACAATCATCCTATCACTGTCACTTCCAACATTTTAAAAGCAACAAAGACAACCATTAACAACTATCTCCTACATTTTGAATCTCTCTCCCTCCTTAATAAACACCACTTTGGGCTTTGTTTACCAAGATCAATTGGTCAGCAAGTGTCTTACATGACTGACCACTGGGCCATTGTGTCCCAAAAATTTAGTGAAAATAGTTTGTACACTTTATAACAACATAGCATTTGACAGTGTTTGACATAAAAATCTCATAGCAAAACTATTTGCCAATGAACTCCAATTTCTTATTTCTTGAAATGTCTCTTATGAGACCACACAATCATGGTGTGTACTGAGGGAGCTCTCTCTCTCTCTCTCTCTCTCTCTGATGCACATATTTTAACAACTGTGGCATGACCCAAAGCACTGTTTTACTCCCATATTTCTTTCATCCATATATCAACGACTGACTTGCACTGAACCTATACTGATTTTATAGACACAGACCTTAACCATTTTCTCCAATAGAATCATGTCAATCTTGCCTCCCTTTTAACAGCAAAAAGACACAAATATTACACATATGAAGGAATTTCAATCATACCCCATCACCCAAACATGAACAGCACACAGCTAGAGCCGTCAAGGACACTAAAATGCTAGGCTTCACTAACACTGAATATCTCTCCTGGTGATCCTCAGCTTAGTGATGATTGCATTACAAAGACGTGTCCTTCCTCTTTAGTACAGAAAGTACTTCAGTCTCTAACATCAACTAACACTCTATATAGGGCTTAGATGAGAGCAGTAATTGAACACTTCTCCACTCACCCATCTGGAATCATGCTCCTGCTACATACAGACATCCAAGACTCCATTCAGAGAAAGGCCACTTAACTCATTTGTGTGTAGTCACTCACAAACAAACTTTAGCACTGGCCCATGAATATGCAGTCTTTTGTCTTTTATACCTCTATGACAGTGGCCTCTACTCCTCAAATATGGTAGGTTTCAAGTTTAACACACACAGAGTTGAAGAAGGACTAAGACAGGTAGGAAGAACAAAAAATTTCAGTGCTGAAACACTTAATTCCAGTGTTTTTAAGATAATTCCAATTTAAGAATTCTATTGTGCTTTTTTTCCATGCCTAGCAATCTTTTCAATACATGCATTATAGCAGAATGTAGTGATGCCATCTATCTCTCCACTTCAAGCTAAATACTATTGCATTTTTTAAACTTAGACTTTGTTTATTTCAATTCTACAAAGATTGTGACACCTTAATATATTTCATTTATGCAACTGACACATCTGATTTCCCTTTGTCTTTAAATAAGTTATTTTACTGTCTCTGTTTTCTAAAGACGAAATAGAAAGAAAATTCTTTTATAGTAGAATTTAGCAAAAACAATAACATGCATTATTAACTCACTGATTAACTTTAGGTTGTTTTATTTTAGTTAGGATCAAAATCTTAATAGCATCTTTACTAAAAGCACTGAACAGAATTATTTCAGTGACAATTTTCAATTTGATTCTCAAATCTTGTTGACTCTCTCAGACTGTCTTCATGATAATTATCTTCATGATTATTGACTTAATTGAAATTGACTTCATGGCAAAAATTATTGGTAAATGTCTTAAAAAATCTCAAGTACCTAAAATCAGGTACTTCACTTGAAATTCACTTGCGTTAAATGGAAAAGTAATAACTTTTTCACTTTGGATATGACACTGGTTTATCACAGATAACATTACCAGAAGATCTGGTTTTTATTCTCAATAAGGAAAAAGAATCAAGGTATGAAGACCCATCACTGTAAAACACCTCTAACAAATATAAAGTTAAAACTGATACAACTATTCCATTTGTTTTGCTCTGCTCTATCATAACAACACACATAAAACGGGTCTACCAAAAAGAATGCAAAAGTGGGCATAACTTTTTTATTTATTGAAATACACTGTTCAAATTGCATATATTGGTAGAATAACACTTCATCTATAGAAGGCTACTACTCAACAGTCTCCATCACAAGCAATGCATTGGCACCATCGTTGGACCTAACTTTTAAATCAATTTGAAAAATTTCAGCTGTGCACTATTGTATCCACTTCTTCACCAGCACTTCCGCCTCTTCTGTGTCATCAATTTTGTTTCCTTAAAGACTTTCTTTCATTGGATTGAACAGGTATAAGCTGGAGGGTAATGAATCTGGGCTGTATGGTGGATGGGGTTCCACTAATCAGCCCAATTTGCTGATTGCCTGATTTGTTACCTAAAATGTGTGTTGTAACACATTGGTATGGTAAATATGGATCATTTTCAGACTCTTGTTTGATCTCTTCCACATAATAATTTCTGTAAGCTGTTTTAGTACAGTAGAACCTCGTAATATGAGTAATTTGCTGTATGAGCTGAGAATCATGTGAATTTTTGTCTTCAAGTACGAGCAGAAATCTGCAGTACAAGCACACAAATCATCCCATCTTTAAGGTAATTCAGTAAATAAAACCAGTTTACATATTTCTTTTGCACTCTCTTTTTTATAATTGTCATTTTACTTGTAACTACACCTTTTCTGTTTTAAAACCTATAAAAAATTATTTTTGAGTGGGTTTTGTTCGGGCTGGAACAGATTAATTATATTTTAGTTAATTTCAAAGGGGAAAATTGATTTGTAAAATGAGTAAATCATAAGATGAGTTCAGTCATGGAACGACTTAAACTCATACTGCGAGGTATCATTGTAATTCAATGTACTGACTGCTGTTCACCATAGAACATATCAAAATCAAGGGAAACAACACCTTTGTAATCAAAAGAGAAAAAAAATCACCATGACTTTCTGTACTGATTTTTTAACTTCTCAGCTTTTAGAGAAGCTGAGTCCTCATAATGCCCATGTACACTTCTCTCCTTCAAATTGTTAACTGCCAAGGTACCTACTTTGCATACATTTTCCAATACCCAAAGTCCTTCACCATCTTTTGTAATGCATTGGAACCACAGTCCAGTTGTGCAACAAGCTCACAAATTGTGACTCATCAGTTTGTATGATTCAGTTCATTCATTTACTGGTAATTTATGTCAGTGGTTGCACTTGATGGTCTCTTACTGCATGGTTTGTCTCCAATGTTGGTTTCCTGTTCATTAAACTTTATTCATCTATGCATTATTGCTCTTGTCAATGATGTAATGTCCATAAACAACCCATACTGTTCTGTGAATGTCAGGCAGCAATGCACCTTCTTTCATCGACAACTTTATGATGACATGTTGTTTCTGCTTGGAACTCATTATTTGCCTGAAATGAAAAAGAAGAGTTGTTGTAGAAGTACAGTTACTCTACCAACATATGCAATTTGAACAACTTACATCAGGTAATGAAAAGTTATGCCCACTTTGACATTACTTTTGATACAACCCTCATATTTCTACATGAGCCATTCCCAGATAGTTCAAACGGCTTAATTGAGATAAACTAAAGGAATTGTAGTCCTGGTTCAATCCCAGGTTTCAGTATTTTGATAAAGTTTTTTTTTGTTGTTCTTGCAATTATTACTAATTGAAATCTTTATAATTTGACTTATTTAGTGAAGAAGGGTGATAGAAGGGGAGGGTTATTTTTAGTTATCCACACACACACACACTCTCTCTCTCTCTGTCTCTCTCCCTCTTTTTCATGTTTCAGACCCAAGGCTGTGGCCATACTGGGGCATCAATAGTGAATACATACATATGTATATACACACACACACACACACACGCACACACACACACACACACACACACACACACACACACACACACACACACACACACACACACGCACACACATATATATACAAGATAAAACTTTTTTCAAAAAATTTCATCAAGTGGCCAGCATATTAAAATACCTTTTAAGGTGAAAATTATAAACAATTCTCAAAAGAAAAAGTTTCTATGCCAGTATGCTGAGAAATAGACTTTAAATCGTCAGCCACCACCTGCATGTGGTGATTGACGATTTAAAGTTTGTTTCTCAGCATACTGGCATAGAATTTTCTTCTTTTGCCCTTATTCATAATTGTTTATATATATACATATATATTTGAGTTTCTTTCTTTCCTTCTGATCAGCTACAGGGATCAGGCGCATTCTTGTCTGTCTCCTGCCAAAACTTGTTCCTCCAGCGTTCACCACCTTACCTCGTTTAGGTCTAACAGCCCTTTCAGTTTGTTTTCACTGTCCTGTTTTTGTAACCAACTTTGACCCTCTGCAAAATCCCAAATTTTGTTTAATTTGCTTTGTGGGAGCAATTGTTTTGTTGAAGGCATATCTTGTCGTGAATTGCTAGAAATATAGAGTAGAAAAACAGCCGACAACTGATGAAGGGTCGTTCTTTATGTTACTTGTCTTGCTTTCCATTTGTTTATTTCATTGTTTGCAAAAAAAGTTCGTATTCCATGTTTTTATATTTCGTATTTCATGCTGTTTATGTTCTATGACGTTCTGTACCCACATATGCATATTTATATACATATATATGTAAGTACGTACATATATGTATATATGCATATATATATATATTATTTATATTATTATATGATTGAACGCCATGCATCTATTTCCAAGCAAGTATTAATTATATATATATATATATATATATATATATATATATATATATATATATATATATATATATATACATACATACATACATACAATATTGAGGATTCAAAGGAATCAGTTACTTAAATGATAGGCACCAGGTTGGGCTGAATTAACTTGTAAACAGCACCTTGGTGTTGAAGTACACCCAGTGAAAAATTCAGGTTATGTATACAAAGAATTAACCCTTATGAGTATTGTTATAGTCTATGGGCTAATCAAAAACTGTACATCATATTGGTCGTATGTTGTTTGGTATACACCAGAATATTCAAAGAGTTGGGATTCCAGTGAGGTGTATTATGAACAAATAAATAAATAATAAACAATGGTTATGCATCACTTCATTACAGTTGTTTCCAATGGATTTCTTTAAAAGATTAATGAGGTGTGGCTGTGTGGTGAGAAGCTTGCTTTCCAACCACATGGTTTTGGGTTCAGTCCCACTGCATGGCACTTTGGGCAAGTGTCTTCTACTATAGCCTTGGACTGACCAAAGCCTTGTGAGTGGATTTGGTAGACAGAAACTGAAACAAGCCTGTTGTATATATTTGTATGTGTGCTTGCGTGTGTGTGTGTGTGTGTGTGTGTGTGTATCTATGTGTATGTCTCTGTGTCTGCATTTGTCCCCACCCCACATCACTGCTTGACAACCAGTGTTGGTGTATTTATGTCCCCATAACTTAGTAGCTCGGCAAAAGAGATGGATAGAATAAGTAGTAGACTTAACAAATAAATCCTGGATTTGATTTGTTCAATTAAAAAAGCCATCAATGTGGTGCTGCAGCGTGGCCACAGTCAAATGACTAGAACAAATAAAAGAATGCTACATCGTAACTAAAAAAATCACTTTCATCAGATGATACGTAACATTTCAAAACAACATAAGAACAACACTTTACCACAGTGGGCCAGTCAAACTTGATTCCAGCAGAGGCTGGCTTGGAAAGAGAGAAACAGCAAAGCTAAGATGACCTTAAGAAGTCTGTTAGTGAGTAGGGCATTCAAAAGATTTATAGCTTCAGGGCAGTTAGCGAGCATGCTAGGGGCAGTTAGTGAGTATGTTATATCGATATAGATATAGATAATATAGAGAATATTGATATAGATATAGATATTTTCATAACTTATATAATCTCACCTACACCATTTAGGTGATATTTTCTCCTACTCTCATTATTGTCAGCATCTGCTCAAGTTATAACCCTGAACTACTTAAGTTCCTTCTCTATCTTCCTGCATCAGCCATGACTACGATCTCACTTGGCTCAGCAGTTCTTCTCAAGCATGGTATATTGCCAAAGTCTCGGTCACCTGTGACTGCCTCTGTGAGGCTCAACGCTTGAATGGTGCTTTTTGCATGCCACCAGTCACACGGCACTGGCATCAGCTATGACTGTGATTTCACTTGGCTTGACAAGTCTTCTCAAGCACAGCATATTGCCCAACGTTCAAAGGGTGCTTGTTACGTGCCAGTTAAGTGACCTCAGTGCTTAATCATTATCATAACAAAATTATTAGAAAGCTATACAACTACACTAGAATACAATTAAAATAAACAAATTAATATCTAAATTGATTAGTACACTTTTAAAAGTGAAATTTGTTAGCTTCAACATGTATTTACAGTGAGATTGGATATCTGGCTCACTAAGGGCCTCATAAGTGCTTTGCTTTCAATGTATATTGATTTCTTGAAGGCCATACTAAAAGAATTGTTTTCCTTTAGAACACCCTGAATAGCTTTCAACTATCTACACATATTTTTGTCTATTTTTATTTCAGTTACAATTCAGTTCAGCAGAAATGCTATTTCAACCTCACTTACTAACAATTTTCAGTAACAACAATATGTATTTTATCTTCCTCACTTATAACAATCATTTTATCTTCACTAACAATAAGTGTTTTATCTTCATTCTTATACAAAGTCTTCAAAAGCTTCTGTTTTTTTAAACTTGCTGGTTCCATTTCTGCTTTATATTCTACTTTGAATTTATCTCTTGTCACAGGCACTTTACAACATTGCCAAACTCTAAATCAATTACTGTAAGCATTAAATAACCACTTTTATCACCAAATATAAGCTGTATTTTTGTTCTCATTTCTTTTAATTTTACTTCTTATTTCTAGTCCTTAGCAACAAAATACTGAGAAATAAGAAAACAAGAACATGTGCTTCTTGTTTAGTTAAATACCTGTTTGGTTCTTTTCAATTAATACAGATCAGTATGGATATTTGTAAGTATAATTAACTAGCAGAGCAACCCGGCGTTGCCCGGGAATTAAATTGTTGCTTATATAGTGGAAGGAAAAAAGCAAAATATGCTGTATAGAAATCTGAGGACATTCTGTAGATGGACTCCCAGATGAATGATGACTGGACACCTCTCATGAATTGGAAAATTGAAGATGCGCCAAAAAGCCTCATTGGTACTTGGAAACTTTTACGAGAATTAAAATGTGGCTTAAATGAAAAAAATGATTTACGTGAATATCCTCACAAGAGTTACTGAAATAAATTGCGATTGTGGAACCCCTCACGCACGCACGCACGAAAGCACACGCGCACGCACACACACAGAGTATCACACATCAGATGAAATGGAAGTGTGTGTGTGTGTGTGTGTGACAGAGAGAGAGAGAGAGAGTGAGAGAGAGAGAGAGGTTTGTTGTCATGTATACGTACATGCATAAATATGCATACATCTTTGTGTGTGTGTGTGTGTGCGTGTGTATGAGAGAGAGAGAGAGAGAGAGAGAGAGTAAATCTATACTATATATAAAACAGAGATGTGTGTGTAATCGACTTCACCAAATGCTTCCATACTTGTGATGCGTGAATAATTTGACCTCGGATAAATGTTAGGCTCTTCATTTGATATTTTTTTATCTCTAATTAAAAATAAATAATATTGCTTTATATTTAAGATTCACTTCTTTAAAAAGGTTTCTCAATGTCAACTTCCGGTATTGACGTAACAACGGCAAAATCTTCACTCTCTATTTTGTGTGTGAGTGTGTGTGTGAGTGTGTATGAGAGAGAGAGAGAGAGTAAATACTACATACACACCGCTCTCTCACTCTGTCTCACACACATACACACGCACACACAAACCCCTTGACTCACTCACACTCTGTCTCTTACAAACACACACATACATAAATGTATACAAACCTATTTACAAAGACACACGTGTGTATGCGCGCGCGTGCGTGTTTGTAAGAGACAGAGTGCGAGTGAGTCAAGAGCTGTGTTGTCATATGCATACATCCAAAGATGTATGTATATTTATGCATGTACGTATACATGACAACAAACCTCTCTCTCTCACTCACACTCTGTCTCTTACAAACACACACATACATAAATGTATACAAACATATTTACATAGACTCACGTGTGTATGCGCGCGCGCGTGCGTGGGGGGTTCCACAATCGCCATTTATTTCAATTACTCTTGTGAGGATGTTCACGTAAATCATTTTTTTCATTTAATCCCCATTTTAATTTTCGTAAAAGTTTCCAAGTACCAATGAGGCTTTTTGGCACATCTTCAATTTTCCCCATTCATGAGAGGCGCCCAGCCATCATTCATCTGAGAGTCCATCTACAAAATGTCCTCTCAAATTTCTATACAGCATATTTTGCCTTTTTTTCTTCAAGTATATAAGCAACAATTTCATTCCCGAGCAACGCCGAGTGCCTCTGCTAGTACTACATACACACCGCTCTCTCACTCTGTCTCACACACATACACACACACACATACATCCAAAAATGATGGATGCATATGACAACGCACCTCTTGACTCACTCACACTCTGTCTCTTACAAACACACACATACATAAATATATACAAACATATTTACAAAGACACACGTGTGTATGCGCGTGTGTGCTGTGTGTGTGTGTGAGAGAGAGAGAGAGAGAGAGAGAGACAGACAGACAGACAGACAGAGAGAGAGAGACAAAGACAGAGACAAAGAGAGACAGAGACAAAGAGAGACAGAGACAAAGAGAGACAGAGACAAAGAGAGACAGAGACAAAGAGAGACAGAGACAAAGAGAGACATAGCCAGTGAAGGGGTGTGTCGACAATTATACGTACATACATAAATAGTCATACATTTCTTGTACGTATGTGTGAGAGAGAGAGAGAGTCACTGAAACATCTCTCTGTCTGTCTCTCTCTCTCTCACACACACACGTGCAGATATACACACAGAAAAGATGTATGCATATGTATTTATGTATGTACGTAGACATCACAACACACGCCTTCACTCACACACATATGCCAAAAAAAAGAAATAATAGAAAATTTATTTACGGAAATTAACGAAGTGTGCGAGTTCAGAACGAAATCAAACCTGGAGTGTGTGAATGAGAGAGAGAGAGAGAGAATATATGAGATGAACATGGAACGCCCAAAAATCGTATAAATAAAAGCACGTTAAAAACTATCTTGTACGGAATATTGAAATTTATGAACTTCGTAAATATGTGTTTCAGTAATTGATCGTAGTAGAGAGTGAGAGACGTCGCCGTTTTTTCACGTCCGTACCGGAAGTTGACATTGAAAAACCTTTTTAAAGAAGTGAATCTTAAATATAAAGCAATATTATTTATTTTTAATTAGAGATAAAAAAAATCAAATGAAGAGCCTAAGATTTATCCGAGGTCAAATTATTTATGTATCACAAGTATGGAAGTAAATAGTGAAGCCGTTTTCACGTGAAAAACGATTACACACACACCTCTGTTTTATATATAGTATAGATATAGATATAGATAAAGTACCCTATTCTAGTGTCTTGTAAAGTATTTTTATTGAAGACATTTATTTTGAACTTTAGCCTTTCTGGTTCCCACCACTTATTCATGGGGACATTTTCTTTAGATCAACGTCTTACACTCGATGTAACCCTAAATATGATGTTGTTGAGCAATTTACAATTTTTGATGTTATGTTTCCAAGGCTTGGAAGGTGATTAAAAATAAGGATTTTAGTTTTTGGTACCAACTTAGAAAGATGACATTGAAAGAGTCACATTTAAAGGCAGAAGAAACATTATTGGTTTAGTTTCCTATTCAGTGAGCCTACAGAATTCACATCGAACTCTCCTGAGATAGTACAAAAAAAGAAAAAAAAAACTTTTCTTAAAATTAGTTAAAACTATGAGGATGATTGGCACATACACATCTAAATGAGAAGAGTACTCGCTAGCTCAGGAAACAACACTAAATATAATATTCTAAAGTGATTACTCTGAATTACAACAAATTTCTTTTAGAATCAGGTTGTCCCAAATAGAGAAACTGTGTCCACGATCTTGTTACTATACAATCGCCCCACCACCACCACCACCACCACCACCATCATTCTAATTTCTAGCCATATCACAACAGGTCATTATTAGTTTGTTCCCTTGGTAGAAGTGGCCAACACCATGTTGTATTAAGGGAGAATAAATCATGTTTAGAAAATTAAACCAAGATGAATTGCAAGAAAGGTATTATAATATAGTTATAAAATAGATATTATTGGGACACGACATAGAATAAATGGTCAAGGAAGTTGGTGTGATAATGAAGATTGTTTTTTACATGGATATTTGAAAACAAAATGAGAAATTTTTTGGCAATGTATATATTTAAGGTGACGAGCTGGCAGAAACGTTAGCACGCCGGGGGAAATGCTTAGCAGTATTTTGTCTGTCTTTATGTTCTGAGTTCAAATTCTGCCGAGGTTGACTTTGCCTTTCATCCTTTCAGGGTCGATAAGTTAAGTACCAGATGCGTACTGGAGTCGATCTAATTGACAGGCTCCCTCCCCCAAAATTTCGGGCCTTGTGCCTAGAGTAGAAAAGAACGTATATATTTATTGCTCCCATCAGTTCTTGCTTTCACCCTCACACCACCACCACTAAACAGATTTAACAATATGCAAGACAATACTTGAAGAAGTAGAAATAAGGTGAGGTAACTGTCAGCTACACCTAAAAACGTCTTCAATTACCTATATCTATTGCTAACTTTTCAATCAGTTATCTATCTATCTGCCTGCCTGCCTGCCTGCCTGCCTACCTGTCTGTCTGTCTGTCTGTCTGTCTATCTATCTTTCTATCTATCTATCTATCTATCTATCTATCTATCTATCTACACTCTGCACAGTTTTTCCCTCTCTGTCAAAGGGCATAGGCTTGAAATGTAAAAGACTTTTCCATTTTCCCCGAGCATTAAACTAATACACATTGTTCCTACACCTGTCTTCATTTTTTGTTTTCTGTAAATTTGGAGAGGAGGAGAGTCTGCCAAAGGTTGACCCAGTTGAGGGACCAGTTACCTGAATCCACAGTACCCTGGTAGATAAAGCAACTAAGGCTATGAAGACAGGGAAAGCACCTGGCCCATCAGGAATCACCGATGAGATACTTAAAATATCGGGTGGTGTGAGTTATGGTCTTGTCACCCGCATCACAAATCAGGGAGTTCATGAAGGAGTCATACCCAATGACTCGTGTAGCAGCACCATAGTCAACTGCTACAAATGTAAAGGTGATGTTTTAGACAGAAATAACTACAGAGGTATCAAATTATTGGATCGGGTCATGAAAGTTACAGAGAGGGTCATAGCCCAACTGATTAAGGAGAGAGTTAGCCTAGATGAGATGCAGTTTGGTTTTGTGCCAGGAAGAAGCACCACTGATGTTATGTTTCTGGTAAGGCAACTGCAGGAGAAATATCTAGTCAAAGATAAACCTCTGTACTTGGCTTTTGTTGAGTTGGAGAAATCCTTTGACAGGGTCCCCTGTTCCCTTATCTGGTGGTCAATGAGGAAACTGGGGATAGATGAGTGGTTGGTAAGAGCTGTACAAGCCCTGTACAGAGATGTTGTCAGTAAGGTGAAGGTTGGCAACGAGTATAGGTAGAAGTAGTGGCTCACCAAGGATCAGTCTTCAGCCCCTCTTATTCATCTTGTTATTGCCCTCCAGGAAATAACAAAGGCATTCAAGACGGGCTGCCCCTGGGAGCTCCTCTATGCTGATGATCTTGCTCTAATATCTGAGTTATTGCCAGAACTAGAGACGAAGTTTAGGGGGTGGAAGGAAGGACTAGAATCGAAGGGCCTTAGGGTTAACCTAGCAAAAACCAAAGACTTAATTAGGAAGGCAGACAAATCACAAACCCCTTCAGGTAGATGGCCCTGCTCGATCTGTAAAAAAGATGTGGGTATAAGCTCCATAAGATGTACCCGGTGTAAGCTACGGACACATAAGAGGTGCAACATTGGAAGATAGTTTTTGTGTGTGGCAAGAAACACTTAAGATGTACAAAAAACAGATTCCATCACATGCCAGGGGGAAAAACTACAAGTAGTTGATAGCTTCCGTGACCTAGGTGACCAAGTTTGTAGTGAGGGTGATTGCTCTGAGAGTGTAGTGACTAGAATAAGAATAGCCTGGGCAAGGTTCAGGGCACTTCTACCTCTGCTGGCAACTAAGGGCCTCTTGCTCAGGATGAAAGGTAGACTGTATGATGCATGTGTGCAAACTGCCATGATACACGGCAGTGAAACATGGGCCATGATTGCAGAGGACATGCGTAGGCTTGAAAGAAATGAAGCTAGTATGATCCACTGGATGGGTAATATCAGTGTGAGCACCCTGAGAGAAAAGTTGGACATAAGAAGCATCAAATGTGGTGTGCAAGAGAGACGACTGTGCTGATATGGTCATGTGTTATGTATGGATGAGGACAGCTGTGTGAAGAAGTGTCACACCTTAATTGTGGAAGGAACCTGTGGAAGAGGTACACCCAGGAAGACATGGGATGAGGTGGTGAAGCATGACCTTCGAATGTTGGGCCTTACAGAAGCAATGACATGAGACTGAGACCTTTGGATATATGTTTTGATTCAGAAGACCTGGGAGCTAAAGTGAGATTGCAGCTATGGCCGATGCCAGTGTTGCATGTCCATTCCTTTTGAAAGTACACTTGATGTGTCTGGCAATATGACATGTTTGAGAAGACCTGTTCAGCCCAGAAAACCCAAAAATCATAGCTGTGGGCAGTGCTCCCTGACTGGCTCCTGTGCCAGTGACACGTAAAAAGCATTATCCAAACATGAGTGATGCCAAGGCCACCTGACTGGTTCCCATGCTGGTAGCACGTAAAATGCACCCATTACACTCTCAGAGTGGTTGGCGATAAGAAGGGCGTCCAGCTGTAGAAATATTTCCAGATCAGATTGGGGCCTGGTGCAGCTACTGGCTTTCCGGACCTCAGTCAAACCGTCCAACCCATGCTAGCATGGAAAACGGACGTTAAACGATGGTGATACTGATGATGATATATCAGGTCATCCCATAAGTTCTGTCCAAATTTTGAATAAAGAAAACAAGTGATCAAATGTTATATTGTATTGAAATTTAATCATGAATATACTGATACAGATGCCGATAAACAAACAAAGTAACGTTAGGTCCTTATTCCCTGAGCTGGGTTTGAAACCGTATTCTGGTTGTTGAGGACAATGGTATTCCTTTGTCCTGTCAACAAGCACGGCTATTTATAGCGTAGGTGTGTGATCGATGACCCTTTCCGGTCATCGAAAGTTTAGAAAAACAAGTTAGGAACTGTACTAAACTGACCCAGCTGTGGAGGGGATAACATAGCACTGTTGGCTATGGTATTTGTCATAAATACGGTAGGATAGTATTGGGACGAGCAGTTGGCGTACAGCAGTTGGTGGAAGCGGTCAGCGAGTGAAGATGGATCGCAGTTGATGTAAAGGCCAGCAGCCAGTGAAGAACAAGTGTGTGATGGCCAGTAGTGAGTGAAGAGAACCAAGATGAACAGAGCGTCTGACAGAAAGAGGCTAAAAGAGAGAGGCTATGGTCAGAAGGTACCAGTCAGCAGAAATGGATAGAGTCAGAGAGAGAGAGGGACAGAGAGATGGAACTGTTGTGGCAGGCAAAAGATTGTAGTAGACTACTTTGGTCAGTTCTTGTGATTGTAGTGGGATATTTGAAGGAAAGGAAATTCTTGCGGTGAAGGTTTGTTTGCATTTCTTTAAAGAAAAATGTACTTTGTTGTTACATGATGTTAAAAGAACTTTGTTAACTCTTGTTAATTGTGATATTAACTGATTCAAAAGAAAAGAAAAGAAAGAACTTTGCTAACTCTTGTTAGATGGTTGAAAAGAAAAGAGAGAACTCTGTTGTTACATGTTGTTCAAAGAAAAGAAAAACAAAGAAGTAAAAGAACTTTTAATTGACTTGATATACAAACTCTGATTGTAAACTTTTGATTAGGTAATGATTGAAAACCTTTTGTTAAATGCTTGGAAAAACTATTGTTACATGTGTTACTGCAAGTACTATGAATTATTGTTATGCTCTGTTTTGTATTGTGATGTAAAGAAAAATGTTAGTTTCACTACACAACGTATGGTCCTGTGTTAGTTCTTCCTCCTTTTTCCTGTTGTCGTCGTTACGTGCTCCGGCTGGGCTTAGTCGTGGCGAACATCCCGACTCACTGAGCGCACGCGCGAGTTTTCTCTTCGTTGAGGTGCTTCGCGTGCGGGTGTTCGTAACAATGCTTTCCCTGATTATCTATGACTCCCTTCCATCAATTTACAAGCTTTTTAATCCCATCAATGTAAAACTCTTTTGGCCTCAAAGCGAAGAACTCTGAAATGTCAGTTTCGATCTCCTCCTGGCTTGCGAAAGTTATATCCCCTACATGATTCTGTAAACTGCGAAACAAATGGTAGTCTGAAGGAGCAAGGTCGGGAGAATAAGGTGGATGAGGAATTTTTCCCCAACCAAGCTCTTCGATCTTCTGTGACGTGATCTTTGCAGTGTGGGGTCACACATTGTCCTGATGAAACATCACTCCTTTTTGGTTCACTAAAGCGGATCTTTTTTTCTTCAAAGCTTGGTTCAAACGCTCTAATTACTGACAGTAGACTTGAGCATTGATTGTTGCATTAGGTGGCAACAATTCAAAGTGAATTACTCCTTTGCAATCACATCAGATAGAGAGAAGAAC
Organism: Octopus bimaculoides; assembly: GCF_046866305.1. Classification (NCBI taxonomy): domain Eukaryota; kingdom Metazoa; phylum Mollusca; class Cephalopoda; order Octopoda; family Octopodidae; genus Octopus; species Octopus bimaculoides. The sequence goes on from NC_142946.1 coordinate 31,143,432, forward strand.
CTTTTTCCTATGAAGTTCCCTTCTCGGTTGTGGTTAAGTTTTTTACCTTTTACCAAGCCATTGTTTACGACGTTTAACATTTCGATAGAAGATCCATTTTTCATCACCAGTCACAAGTCTATCCAAAAAGGGTGAAATGAGTTCGTGAGAATGGAGCAAAGAGCAGATGTCAACACGGGATTTGCGATTGCTTTCGGACAATTCATGAGGCACCCATTTTCCAAGTTTAGGAAACTTTCCAAGTTGTTGAAGATGACTATGAACAGTTGTATAGTTTGAACTAAACTTTATTGCCAATTTTTCAACTGATAATACAGGATTTTCTTCAAGTAATGCCCCAAGGAGCTTATCGTCAAACTCAATTGGACGTCCTGTTCGATCTTCATCTTCAAGGCTGAAATCTCCACTTCTGAATTTTGCAAACCATCATCTGCAAGTTCTTTCATTCAAGTTCACAAATGCATAAAAATAATTTTTAATTCCATTAGACATTCTAAAATGCTATTAAATTTCGTTCACTTTTAAAAAAGTTATATATATATATATATATATATATATATATATACATACATGAAAATATAAATATTATTAAAATAACATTAATATCCAGCAAGAATAAACCACCATATAGGTAGAATTATAAATGTATAAAGCAGGTGTGTACACAGTATGATCATTGCTAGAAATAGCAGCCGGTAAGTTTACAGCTGCTGTTTCTAGCAATGATCATACTTCGTGTACACATGCCTTATATATGTATACACACAGACACAGACACACACACACAGACACACACACACACACACACACACACACACATACACACACACAATTGTGCAGGCATGGCTGTGTGTCAAGAAATTTGTTTCCCAGCCACATGGTTTTGGGTTCAATTTCACTTCTCAGGCCAAACAAACCCTTGTGAGTTGATTTCATAAATGTAATCTGAAAGAAGCCTGTCGTATATATATATATATATATATAGAGAGAGAGAGAGAGAGAGAGAGATATTAATATTTCTAAGTCTCTCTAAAGGAGACTACAGCAGCGGTACAGGATTTTAATAGTTATCGCCAAGCCAACATGGCAGTCCCAAAAATAGGACGAATGCTGCCGTGGATTAGCTCCAAGAGGCTATCGCCTCTAGCTAGCTACGTGACACACGAACCTGTGTCCTTTATAACCTTCGAACAGCTAGTTTTTCACACAGATTTTCACTATTTCATCATTATGTCCTCATCATCTTAAAAAATATTTACTGTCATTCCGTCTTTAGTATGAATGAATGAATGAATCAAACAACTTCTTTCTATCAGAACACAAGCCTATTTCTGTTAATAAAATATGATAATAAAACATCAGTAGAGACCTGTGATTAACAACAACTCAACTGTTTAAAGAACTGAAGCAAACAACATCAATGCCACATTATACAATATGCCATAGTTGTGAAAATCTCACTGTGTGGCACCTTGGGCAAGTGTTCTCTATTACAACCCCAGGCTAAGCAAAGCCTTGTGAGTAGCTGAAGATGTGATAGATGGAAACTGAAAGAAGCCTGTCATATAAAAACATATATGTATTTAAATACAGAAGCAACATTCTCCTTCCCTGAGTTTGTTGACTTGTACACTATATGATGACCTCAATAGTACCAGTCAGCCGCTGTGCCTTGCTGGTCTGGCATCTACAGACTAATTTCGGGGTATTATATATATATATATATATATATATATATATATATATATGTGTGTGTGTGTATGTATATATAATATGTGTGTGTGTCTTTGTGTCTGTGTTTGTTGCTCACCAACACTTGGCAACTGGTGTTGGTTTGTTTGCGTCCCCATAATATAATGGTTTGGCAAAAGAGACTGACAGAGACTACTGGGCTTAAAAAAAAGAAGTAAGTACTGGGATTGATTCACTCAACTAAAGTTTCCTCATGGCGGTGCCCCAGCATGGCCACAGTCTAATGATTGAAACATGTAACAGATACAATAAGCAATGGATGACTCAAGCCTGCCCTGGTTACACATGTAGAGACAGATCTAAATGTCCTTGAGGACAAGAAAGTGATATATCTTCCATCTATGAAACTCAGATTTCAGCAAATTATGGCAACGACTGTAGAGTTATCAAATATTATATCGGAACCATAGAAAGAAAATTTAAATCCAAATATAACAACCATCTTTTGAATTTTAGGTACTGTGATAAGTGACATTCAATAATCTTTTCAGCTTAATCTGGAAACTTAAAGACAAGAGGATGAGTTTCAACATCAAATGGTAAGTTGTCTCCAAATCCAGACCTTATATTAATGGATCTAAAAAATTGTCAATGTGTTCTCTTGAAAAACTCTATCTCCTAAGAAGTATGAGAACCTCCAACAAATGCATAAATTCAACGAATGAGATTTTTCTGTATGTCTGCATTTCAAGAAATACATCTTGCCAGAATTTTAAAATAGGCCACTAGATACTTAGTAAACCATTAACATCTTGTTTACATCTACTTGACAATGTATTATTGTAAATTTTGGTTATCTCCCTTTTGTTTTTTCTTCTTTTCTTCTTTACCAACGTTTCTTGTTTAAGTGTTATCTGCTCAAAAGACAACTGACAAACAGTCTCGTTTTCAGCTTGATAAATGGCAGAATAAATTATTATTTCAACCAGGAAACCCTGGGTAACTGTATTTGCAAGTTTTGTGGTTTTTTAATCATAAGTACATATATGTACATATGACATGCTAGTTTTTCACACAGATTTTCACTATTTCATCATTATGTCCTCATCATCTTAAAAAATATTTACTGTCATTCCGTCTTTAGTATGAATGAATGAATGAATCAAACAACTTCTTTCTATCAGAACACAAGCCTATTTCTGTTAATAAAATATGATAATAAAACATCAGTAGAGACCTGTGATTAACAACAACTCAACTGTTTAAAGAACTGATGCAAACAACATCAATGCCACATTATACAATATGCCATAGTTGTGAAAATCTCACTGTGTGGCACCTTGGGCAAGTGTTCTCTATTACAACCCCAGGCTAAGCAAAGCCTTGTGAGTAGCTGAAGATGTGATAGATGGAAACTGAAAGAAGCCTGTCATATAAAAACATATATGTATTTAAATACAGAAGCAACATTCTCCTTCCCTGAGTTTGTTGACTTGTACACTATATGATGACCTCAATAGTACCAGTGACACAAAAAATGCACCAAGTACACCATAAAGTGGTTGGGATCAGGTACGGCATCCAGCTGTAGAAACCATGCTAAAGCAGACACTGGAGTATGAGTCAGTCCTTGATTTATTGAATTCTTATCAAACTGTTCAACCCAGGCAAGTTTTGGAACATGGATATTTAGTGATGATGATGATCATCATATCTGTGTATGTGTGTGTGTTTGTGTGTGTGCATGCATGTGTGCATGCTTGTGTGTGTGTGTGTGTGTTTGCACATAGCTATAGGCTGTGATTTGACTGTCATTTCCCTGTCAAGAAGTCATCTGTTGTCATTGCACCTTTGAAGATATGTGAAGAAAAAATCCGTTTCTAAGAAAAAAGAAAAGGTAAAGATTAGTGAGAGAAAAATATCCAGTAGTAAAACAATGAAGCAGACAGAAAAATGAATGAGTAAATGAATAAATAATGACCTACTCTATCACACACTCTAGATCATGTCAGAAATATTATGTATAACTGTAAGGAGTATTTAGTAATTTTTCTCAGTATATATGACATAAAAGAAGTACAAACTACTAAACAAGCATTTTTGGCAATTCCAGATTTCTGATACAATGGGAATTGGTAGACCTCATGTTAGAATCCAGTCAAGTCATAAATAGATTGGCAAGTCAGAATATAGACAAATCATTAGTACCAATCTAAGCTGGGGTTCTTTTAGGTATTTTTATGGGTATTTTTTCTGATTTTTTTTTTGCCATGAAGTTCACTACCAAACACTTTCAAAGTAAAAAGACAAAGGTATAGACTTTTTGAAATTAATAGGGTATTGTAAATTTTAGAAGCTTCTCCCAAAGATCAACAGGAATTTGATTAAATGTATACAGAAGATGACTTGAAGTTATTGATATACTTGGGGATGGTCATGTTTTACTTTTACTAATTAAACACATGCACTATTTATTCAATCTTCACTTTAGTCTTAATTTGTATTATTATTTGTTCATATGCCTCCCAAAGTTCTTTCATCACACATTCTTTGACCTCATCAGTGACTCTGTTCCATGTGTCGCTTCTTGTCCTGCTTATTCTGTTTTGTTTGTTTATGGAGTTAGCTGATGGAGAAAGATTCCAAGTGGAAAATGATGATAATGTACCTCAATCAAGTAGCTTCGGTTCTTAATCAGCTACAGGTAGTGGTGATACAGTATTGGTATTAGATTCACAGATTGTCAATTCCAGATTATATCCTTCTGCTTTTTTGGAGTGCTTCTATTTTTTATAATTTATCTGTTACCTTTTACTTGTTTCAGTCATTCAACTGCAACCATACTAGAGCACTGCTTTGAAGGGTTTAGTGAAATAAATTAACCCTGGCACTTATTTTTCAGCCTGGTACTTATTCTATTAGTCTCTTTAACCAAACAGCTAAGTTATGGGTGCAATATCAGTTGTCAAACAGTAGTAAGGGACAAACACAAATACAATAACACACATGCATAGATAGATATACATAACGTTTTATATATATATTCATACATACATACATACATACCTATATATATATATATATATATATATATATATATATATATACATATATATATATATATATATATATACATATATATATATATATATATATATATATATATATATATATATATATATATATATATATACATACATACATACACACACACACATATATATATATATATATATATACGCCCTTCGCCTCTTCAATTCCTTTTCTTTCCCTCCGGGCCCCTCACACCTCCTCTTCACCCTGGACATCAAATCCCTATACACCGTGATTCCACACAACGATGGTCTCTCAGCCCTCCAATACTTCCTTGACCGCCGCCCTGACCCCACACCTAGCACCCCTACCCTGCTTCGTCTGGCAGAACTTGTCCTCACCCGCAACTGCTTCACGTTCGCCTGAGATACCTACCAACAGGAATCTGGGGTCGCGATGGGGACGAGAATGGGGCCCAATTACGCCAACCTCTTTGTTGGTTACATTGAGGCCCAAGTATTCTCCCAAATTCTCCGGTCCGACCTCGGAACTATACGGTCGCTACATAGATGACTGTATAGGAGCCACCTCCCTCTCCCGTGAACAGCTCTGCCTTTTCATCTCCTTCCTCTCTAACTTCCACCCTGCTCTTGACTTTACTTCTACCATCTCTGACACCTCTGTCAACTTCCTCGACATCTCTCTTTCCATCAACCCCACCTCCAACTCTCTAACTACCTCCGCCTTCTTCAAACCCACTGACTCCCACCTCTACCTCAACTTCTCCTCCTCCCATCCATTCCACACTAAACGAGCCATAACCTACTCCCAGTTCCTCCGCCTCCGACGTTTGTGCAGCCTGGACCAGGATTTCGAGACCCAGTCCCAGTATCTTGCTCGTCTGTTCATGCATCGAGGATACCCCTCCCACCTTGTCCAATCCGCCCTCGCCCGCCGAATCGACCGCACCATCGCCCTCTCCTCTCCCCCACACCAATCCCCTAACCGTACCCCCTTCCCACTCCGTTTCCACCCTGCCACCCTACCCCTTCGTCGGAGGATCCTACGGGCCTTCCGTCGCCTCCAGCTCGATCCCACTACCCACCCCATTTTCCCCAACCCACCCCTATCCGCTTTCAAACGCGCCCGCAACCTACGCGATCTACTGGTCCGCAGTACCTTCTCCTCTTCCTCCCCACCCCCACCCGGCTCCTTCCCGTGCTCCAGATCCCGCTGTCACACCTGCCCCTTCATCACCAACACTACCTGTGTCACCGGATCGAACCTACAAACACTTCACATTCCACACAGTTTCACCTGCACTTCCTCCAACCTTATTTACTGCATCAAATGCACCCTATGCAACCAACTCTACGTGGGGCAGACGGGCCGCCGGCTGGCCGACCGTTTCACCGAACACCTAAGGGACGTTCGCCTAGGTTCGGACTCCCCCGTCGGCCGTCACTTCCAACTGGCCAACCACTCTCCCTCTAACATCTCCGTTTTTGGCGTCGCCCTGCACCATGGGTCCACTCCCTCGCGACTCCACTTGGAGCAACGCTACATTTTCAACCTTAGTTCTTCTTTCCCCTTCGGACTCAACGCAGCCCTCTCTTCCTTATGACTTTCCCCTTTACGTCCCTGCAACACTTTTCTTTATTTTTTATTTTATTTTTTATTTTTTTACCCCCCCCCCCCCCCCTCGTTCCCTTTACATTATATCCATTATTCTCTTGTTATTACACTCACTACATTTTTCCACTTTTTATCTCACCCCTACCTACACGCACACATACCCACACATAAAAAATACACGCACCCATACACACACATGTAAGCACACCTACCCCCAACACACCACACACACACAACACATATGCATGCACTCACACGCTCAGACTCGCTCACACACTTATACAAACGCACATACACACGCACACTTGCGCATACACACGCACGCTAACAATCACGCTAACAATCACGCAAACATACACACACACACACACCCAAACATACACACCCTTGCACACATAACCCACATATACCCCCATTCACAAATACCTCCCACACACCTGACAACCCATACATACCCCCATTCACACATACCTCCCATACATCTACACACACACCTCTCACACACCTTACATATATACCGCCCACATACATGACAAACACACATACGCGCCCTCACACACACATAGCCGAACGCACATATATACACACACCCATGTATACGCGCACGCCTACATACACAGCCGCATACACACAGGAGTGCACACACAAAATAACACACATACCTGGCACACATACGCACGCACACACATAAACACACACATACACACATAAACACACACATACTCACCCCTCACATACATTAAACCACACACACACACACACACACATACACAACACACATGCACACATACACATATACACACATGCACATACACACAAGCACACACGCACGCACAGAAAACATATACATACACACACGCGCACATACAAAATACACACACACACGTACGCGTACCCAACACCTACAACTCCACACAAACACGAACACACACACTCAAATAACCACCTGTTGACCTTCTACCTACACTGTCCATAGCGTCCACTAACCAGTCCTGCTACTAATTTCTTCCCCTACGTCATACACACACACACACACAAACACACTAACAGATAAACCACCAAACCATGCACACACACACACACACGTTCTGTTATCACACACACACTCGCAGACTCACGCACACGCACAGATATTCATCTCCCTTGTTCACTCTCCTGTCTTAGAAAGAACTTTTTCCCCCACCACCTCCTCTTCCGGTCTTTTCATAATGTAACCTCGTGGGCATCGGTACCATTTTCCTCTTTCTCCGTTCTTCCATTCTCCTAACTTTCCATCTTTCCGACGGAGGGCTACGCCCGAAACGTCATACACTCTCTCTTTCCTTTCCTGAGCGTCGAATAACACTATCCATATCACGTCCTCACTTTGTTGTTTTTTTGTTTTTTTGTTATTGTTTTTTTGAACCTATATATATATATATATATATATATATATATATATATATATATATATAAGCAATGTTAATTCTCTAAATGAAGTATTAACAGTAACTGCACGATAAAGTGTAGTATATTGCCACTTAAGTGTGGCTGACCCCTAGGGGTGGATGTTACTGTTGCTTTTAGCCCCACGAGGACATCTCCTCCAGCTGGCTTATCGACACACGACTGTGTCCTGTTTGCCAAGGGAAGTTATCCCTCTCACCTCAGTCAGCAGCACGAACGTATCCGGATTTCAGGGTTATTTCCCTTCGTCGGCGTTCGACAGCTGATGACCTTGGTGAGAGAGACAAAAACCTGGCAAACCTTATATCTTCTTTTCCAGTGAAATTCTTCACTGATATTGAAAAGGTGAAAACAAGCAATGTTAATTCTCTAAATGAAGTAATAACAGTAACTGCACGATAAAGTGCAGTATATTGCCACTTAAGTGTGGCTGACCCCTAGGGGTGGATGTTACTGTTGCTTTTAGCCCCAGGAGGACATCTCCTCCAGCTGGCTTATCGACACACGACTGTGTCCTGTTTGCCAAGGGAAGTTATCCCTCTCACCTCAGTCAGCAGCACGAACGTATCCGGATTTCAGGGTTATTTCCCTTCGTCGGCGTTCGACAGCTGATGACCTTGGTGAGAGAGACAAAAACCTGGCAAACCTTATATCTTCTTTTCCAGTGAAATTCTTCACTGATATTGAAAAGGTGAAAACAAGCAATGTTAATTCTCTAAATGAAGTATTAACAGTAACTGCACGATATCAGTGAAGAATTTCACTGGAAAAGAAGATATAAGGTTTGCCAGGTTTTTGTCTCTCTCACCAAGGTCATCAGCTGTCGAACGCCGACGAAGGGAAATAACCCTGAAATCCGGATACGTTCGTGCTGCTGACTGAGGTGAGAGGGATAACTTCCCTTGGCAAACAGGACACAGTCGTGTGTCGATAAGCCAGCTGGAGGAGATGTCCTCGTGGGGCTAAAAGCAACAGTAACATCCACCCCTAGGGGTCAGCCACACTTAAGTGGCAATATACTACACTATATATATATATATATATGTATACATGTCTCTTAAAAGATAGAGCTCAAAATCAATGCATTGAAGATACTTTATTGCAGCAACAATTATAATAACAATAATTGTTGCTGCAATAAAGTATCTTCAAGGCATTGATTTTGAGCTCTATCTTTTAAGAGACATGTATACATATATATATACAAAAACTCACCTGTGTGCTTTTTGCTAAGACTGTTAACAGATACTATATATTTTGTAAAATTTGTTTTATAAAAGTATATATTTAATATATATATATATATATATATATATATATATATAAAATATACAAGAATAAGGGCAGGGAATCGTCAATTAATAATAGAATTAATAATTAACAATTTTGCCAAGTAGTTCAGTATGAAAAAACCTTTATCGGTAAAACCATTTATCATCATAAATATACAGGGATTAGCATTGAGTTGCTTCTCCAACATACTGAAAATTTAGAAATAGCAGTCAAAGAACTACTGAATTCTAAACTACAAATTTTTCTCTAAATGGATGGCGATATTTATGGCACACATAGAACAAAAAACCGGAGGGGAAAGCATAAACAAAACAAGTCTATGTGTATCATAAATATGTATTTTTTCATATTTTCCTTTTCCTATTTAATTGTGTGTGTGTGTACATCTGTGTGTATATGTATACGTATACTCTTTTACTTGTTTCAGTCGTTTGACTGTGGCCATGCTGGAGCACTGCCTTTAGTCGAGAAAATCGACCTCTGGACTTATTCTTTGTAAGCCTAGTACTTATTCTATCAGTCACTTTTGCCAAACTGCTTAGTTACGGGGACGTGAACACACCAGCATTGGTTGTCAAGTGATGCTGAGGGGACAAACACAGACACACAAACATACGCACACACACACACATATATATATATATACATAACAAGCTTATATCAGTTTCCATCTACCAAATCCACTCACAAGGCTTTGGTCGACTCGAGGCTATAGTAGAAGACACTTACCCAAGGTGCCACACAGTGGGACTGAACCCGGAACCATGTGGTTGGTAAGCAAGCTACTTACAACACAGCCACTCCTACGCCTATACGTATGTATATATATTATATGTATATATGTGTTCATGTGTATGTGTATATGTATATATATGAGTGTAAGACTGTGTCCAGTGCATATGTGCAACTTTCATGCACATGACCCCCTCATTTATATGGATATGCTTATATTTGTATATATGTGGGAGTGTGAATATATGTCTGTATATGTATATATATATATCTTTATTTATACGTATAAATGTCTAAACATATATGTATTATGTAATGTGTATGCATGGAAGCACCTATATGCATATGAGGATGAGGTTGCGTACACATATACATATATCTATATATACATGTGTGCATGCAGATATGCGTGTATGTATGAGTACGTACATACATATATGTTTGTGTGTGTATGTGCATGTACGTATACATGTTTGTGTGAGTGCGTATGTATGTAAACATTGTGAATGCAGGAGGTTTATATCTATGTATTGGGAGAATATGGTTGGTTTCTTTTTTTCTTTTTCTACCTATTAGAGTAACTTCCCTTTTTATTCAACAGATTTTCACAGTGTCTGTTGCTATTTATAGCGGACGGGAATGTATTGTAGCTCTTCGCTCTGACATTCGAAACTCCAAGTCCTATAATGACAACCTTTTACTGTTTGTTCTAAATTATAACATATATATAAATAATCCTCTATTTATCTAATATCAAGGTCTCATTCTTTTGTTGTTACTTTTTATTATTATTATTACACACATACAATGGGCTTCTTTCAGTTTCTGTTTACCAAATCCACTCACAAGGATTCGGTCAGCTCCAGGCTATTGTAGCAGACACTTGCCCAAAGTACTATGCTCTGAGACTGAATTTGAGACTATGTAGTTGGTAAGCAAGCTTTTTTCCACACAGCCACGTCTGCACATATTTAGCAGTTTTTATTTGAGACATTGTATGTTCTGGATGTGAGGCTCAAGCAAATACATTAATCTCCCCACATTCAGGACTGAAAGGGTTAATCCTTCACCTGATGTATAACATGCCTACTACCACAACAACCCCACCCCAACATCCCCACCACAACTACCATCATCAACAATAACTTACACTTCTATATTTGTAATAAATGTAACCAATCCTTTTAGTTTCACAAAACAAAGATGTAATATTAAAGTGAAGAGACAATTCATTTGACAGTTCAGTAGATTTTGTTGCTGGAGACTATGGTGAAGTAGTACCGTATTACACTGCAAGAATCTGTGACAATTACAGTTTCTGGAAAATTCATTGATCAATCACACATATCTCAACATAAATTTGACACCTTTTCCATTAATTCAAAGTAAAACTTTGCTGCACGTTTCAGTTGACATTAGATTTTTAATGTGATAGGAAAAAAGCATCTAGTACAGGTATTAAGTGGAAGAATTTAGTGTCATCAGTGCAACCTGGTGCTAGCATATTGGTATTAATATCAGTAACTCAAGTAAAATGTTATATTGGTTTTAATTCAGAAAACACACACAAAAGGCTTTTAAGATAAAGAAGAATTTTTGAATATGTGGAAATATATTTTCTCCAAACTGCTGTGAGGTTTAGATTTGTGGTTGTACTTTATTTGGTGCTATTTAGCAAGTTGTATTTTTTTGAACCCCAAATATCACATGATTAAGTTTGGATTCTGAGAAAATTGGTGATGGTCTGTGGCATTGGCAGCAATTTGTTCAAAGAACAATTCAGTATGTTCAGTAGGTGAGAGGAATGAAGAATATAATGTTTTGGATAATTGTACAGGACAGGATGAGAGAGAGAGAGAGAGAGAGAGAGAGAGAGAGAGAGAGAGAGAGGGAGAGGGAGAGAGAGAGGGAGGGAGAGAGAGAGGGAGAGGGAGAGAGGGAGAGGGAGAGAGAGAGGGAGAGGGAGAGAGGGAGAGGGAGAGAGAGAGGGAGAGGGAGAGAGAGAGATAGTAGTGCTGGTGGTTGTCACAGGAGAAACAGAAGTAGTAGTTGAGTGGTTGTTAAAAGAGAGATTGGGGTAGGAGAAGTGGTGGGTGACATGCTACAAGCTTACACATGACAAGTGGAATTAAGTGCAGTAGAGTGAGCCAGTATACAGGAGATTAACGAAGGGGTAGGGTAAAAAATTTAAAAGTGGAATGAAGTAGGGCCAGTGCTTCTAATAATATAGAGACTAAGTAAAGTTTAGAGATTATAGTAAAGGTCCTGGTCAAGTGAAGATGGATGATAGTCATAGAGACAACAGACATACAGGTGAACTAGTTGACAAGTGCATATATATATGTATATATATATATATATACAGTAACAAAAATATATAGAGAAACAAAAGTGAAATAGAGAAAAAAAGACAAGCATGATTGTTGTGGGATGCCACTGGGGATGGTGAAAATTACATACTAGAATATGTGACCACAAATCACAAATAAGAGGAACAATGGAAGGGGTTTTAGGGAAAAATAAATAAGTTAGCTGATAGGATAGAAGATATATATATATATATATATATATATATATATATATATATATATATATATATTATGCAGTGTCAGCACTAAGCAGTGATGTGTGTAAATACAAGTTTAGAACCAGTTCAAATACCCTTGGGGCATATTTTATCTTGTAAGATAGCTATTCACTGTGTTTTGTCATAGAAAAAATTTCTCGCTGAAGACAAATGGTGTAAATACTTCAAAATCAGCTCTCAGCGCCACCTATTCAGACTGAGATGCAAACATTTTGGAGTGGTTTGCTCTTCAGTCACAGAAACCAGACAGGATGAACTGTGAGCTGATAAGAAAGATTGTCTCTCTTATGATATTCTCATCATCATTCAGTTACTGGTTGTGCTTATCAGTGGCTCACCACAAATTACAATGTCAAAGTGCTAAGCAGTGATGTGTATAAATACAAGGTTGTTACCAGTTCAAATATGCTAGTAATCAATGTATGCATACACACAAATATGTGTGTGTGTGTGTGTGTGTGTGTGTGTGTGTGTGTGTGTGTGCGTGCACGTGTTTGTGTGTGTGTGTGTGTGTCTATATAGATATGAGCACACACACACACACAAATATATACATGTATAACAGAAGTACATACAAGCCATGCCACACCATAAAGATGTAGATGAACATGTAAATAAAAGATGGAGAGCAGAATCAAAGAAAGCTGAGGTGTTTTGAGGTGTGTATTCATTCCTTGTGGAGAAGAGCTTCCAAGAGTAAGTATGAGACACCTGTGTTTGTCAGTATCATTTCAACCATGCTGTTAGAGAATTCAGCAGGCTGAAAGGTATTTAGTGGAGCTATCATTTATGTTAAAGAGCTGAGCTATGAACTCCCTCACTATTGAAATGTTGCTCTCATGGAATGTTTTAGTTTTTTAAGTGGAGTAGGGGTGATGGTGATGGTGACAAGAAGACAATCATAATGATATGATGGCAGATGAAAATATACTTTCATAAAAATGATGCTGCGTTAAGGTAAAGATTTTCTAAAGAATTCTCTCTGAAATTTATGACCAGCCAGTATTGAAGAGATTTATAGAAATTTTAGAATTAATGTCACCATTTATTGTAATCTCTTATCAGCAGACATAACACATTATTGAGCAATTATCAGATAATCTCAGTTGGAATTTATTCTTCTTATTAATGCTATTCACACAATCCAGATCAAGAACTGAAGATTTTCTACACAGCTTCCTGTATATTTATCAGCTGATTCTTTTAGAATGGTAGGAAGAGTGTTTGAGATGATGCTAATGACTATGTTGTAAAGTTGTGACATTGTGGAAGACTTCATTTTTATCTAGAGAATCAAGGAAGAATGACCTGCAGAGATTTTCCACTGCTTTCTCTTTTTTGTAATCCCTTCAAATTTACACTGGATAATATTCAGTCATGAGGAACTACTACCAATAATTTTTATTGTTGCTGCGTAACCCCTGGTCGATGATGATAACATTAACCTTATGATTTCTTCCTTCTCCTCCTCCTATAAGCCACCATAGTACCAGTGGAAAGAGCAAGGAGAGGAGACAGCAGATTTGTGGGTCTGGGGCTGGAGTATATCTGGGAGTATTTATGTGCCTCATTTATGAAATGAACATCCTTAGGATGTGGTCTAGAATGTCTGACAAGCATCAGTATTATATCCATTGAAGGCATGTAGATTAATGGTTAGGATATTTGGCTCGGCTCATGATCATAACTGGTGCATGGTACCAGAACTTTTTGAAATGTTTTGGCTGAAGGTCTTACATAATGGTCGCATTTCCTATTATATATTACAAAAACCTGAAATGTAGATATTAAATGATTTCAAAATATCACTTCTTGGTTTGACTTCATTATTACAACTTATATATATATATATATATATATATATATATATATATATATATATATATATATATATATATATATATATATATATATATATATAAAACTGTAGAGGGAACCTGTAGAAGTGGGTAGACCCAGGAAGACATGGAATGAGGTGGTAAAGCATGATCTTTGAATACTGGGCCTCACAGAGTCAATGACAAGTGACCAAGACCTTTGGCAATATGTTATGCTTGAGAAGACCCATGTAACCAAATGAAACCATTGTCATGGCTGATGCTGGTGTCATGTAACTGGCACCCATGCCAGTGGCACATAAAGAGCACCCTTCAAACGTTGGGCCTCACAAAGGCAATGATAAGTGACAGAGACCTTTAGCAATATGCCATGTTTGCCAAGACCCATCAAGTCAAGTGAAATCATAATCATGGCCAATGCTGTTGTCATATAAAAACCACCCATTAGACTCTTCGAGTGGTTGGCAGTAGGAAGGGTATCCAGCCATAGAAACCATACCAAATCAGACTGGAACCTGGTGCAGCCCTCCAGCTTACCAGTTTTAGTCAAACCATCTTTGCCAGTATGATGATGACGATGAGCAGGGGTGGATGCTCTGATAGCATAGCTGCTAGTATAAGAATAGCCTGGGCAAAGTTAAGAGAAATCCTACCTCTGCTGGTAACAAAGGGCTTCTCGCTCAGAATGAAAGGTTAACTGTCTGAATCATGTATGCGAACAGCCATGCTACACGGCAGTAAAACATGGGCTGTAACCGCTGAGGACATGCACAAGCTTGCAAGAAATGAAGCTAGTATACTCTGCTGGATGTGTAATGTCAAAGTGCATATACAACAGAGTGTAAGTACCCTGAGAGAAAAGTTGGACATAAGAAGCATCAGATGTGGTATGAAAGAGAGAGATGACCGTGCTGGTATGGTCATGTGTTGCATATAGATGAGGACAGCTGTGTGAAAAAGTGTTACACCATAACAGTGGAGGAACCTGTGGAAGAGGTAGGCCCAAGAAGACATAGGATGAAGTGGTGAAGCACGATCTTTGAACATTGGACCTCACGAAGGCAATGACAAGAGACTGAGACTTTTAGAGATGTTGTGCTTGAGAAGACCTGGCAAGCCAAGTGAGACCATAACCGTGGCTTATGCCAGTGTCACATAAATGGCCCATTTAGGAGTACCTTTCAATCATTGGGCAATAAATTGTGCTTGAGAAATCCTGTTGAGTCAAGTGAGATCATTGTCGTGGCTGATGCCAGTACTCCTGGTGGCACATAAAAAGCCTGATTCGAGCATGGTTGATGCCAGTCCCACTGGACTGGTTCCTATGCCGGTGGCATGTAGAATGCACCATGCAAGAATGGTCAATAACAGTGCTGCCTGACTGGCTCACATGCTGGTGGCATGTAAAAAGCACCCACTACATTCTGAGTGGTTGGCGTTAAGAAAAGCATCCAGCTGTAGAAACCTTGCCAGATCAGATTGGAGCCTGGTGTAGCCTTCTGGCTTGCCAGCCCTCAGTCAAACCATCCAACCTATGCCAACACGGAAAGCAGACGTTAGACGATGACAATGATGATGATGATGATATATATATATATATATATATATATATATATATATATATATATATATATATATATATATATAATATACATATATATATATATATACATATATATATATATATATATATATATATATATATATATACATATACCCTATCCATTAATCCGCATTGTGTGTGTGTTAGAGAGATAGGTAAATATACTTATATTTACAATATATATTCAATGCATGACAGCTGGTTTGCATGAAGTTAAAATGTAACATATATTTTTAATTTTTATCAGTAATTTAAGGAATAATGGAAGTATAACTTTCAAATGGGCATGTGAAATTAAGTAGAGAGAAAATAATGCAAGTTATAGTCGGTATTTTATAAGGACCTCCTTTAGAATAAACAACAGTGGTTACTCTTTTGGGCATAAATTCTACCAGATTTTGGTACATTACCTTAATTTCAGTATCTTTGTGTCATATTTGAATAAAAGATTGAACGATTTCTTCTTTCATTCGAGATCATAATGACTTTATGCACGTTTTTGCATTTGCTCCAGAGCTTTTCAACTGAATTTAAATCTGGTGAAGACAGAGGCCAATGAAGCAGAGTTACCAAAAGCCATGTTAATGAAAGGAATCTATTGAATGCTTCTTGCTAACAATGAAATAATACATTATCTTGCTGAAAAATGCCACCACAACTTGAAAACCAGTCATTTAATTGCAGCAAAAGACAACGTTCAGTGTCCTTTATGATATGTCACTATCAAGTTTTCCTTCAAAAATATGACTACATCCAGTAAAAATGTGCCTGGATCATTACTTGCCCTTGATGCTCTTAGTGGATGACTTGGCCTGCTGTTAGTGGATGACCATCTACAAATCACAAAATTTGGGCAATCGTCCATCATATGAATCATTGTCTTGTCACTAAAAATAACTGTCCACAGTCCAGTTCTGGCTATCTGTTGTTTAGCATCAAGTGGACATTTTGGTGACTTTATGGCATAGATCCCTGCTTCATTCATTGCCTGCTATAACAGGTGGTCTTGTCTAGATTTTAACATCACATGAAGCATTTTGAGGGCTTTTGATTGAAATTTGCCTCATATGCCAAAGGTTACATTCATTCAGTTCATTTCACAATTGTGACCACCACAATTTTGGAATCAAACATTTGCACTTCTTGTGTTTTTCTTCTGTTTAATAATACGTGTTTCACTGCTTCAGTTCATTTCCATGCAGTTTGCAATCTGCTGATGCATTATACAGGTGTTTCCTTTGAAATTTATCTGATAATAACTTAATTTATCAAAAATGACTATGAGGATAAAAATAAACCTTCTTTTTTATAATGTTATTCAATAATGTCACCTTCAGCTTCAACAACTTTTTCTATATGAGTTCTAAATCATCTACATGATCGAATCAAGTGGTCCTGGTTCGTTTTGAATATTGCTCTGACTATGGCAGCTTTCGAAGAACCTTTCATGTTATGGGCATGTTCATTGACCTCTCTCTCAACAATGCTTCACATGTAATAGTCCAATGGATTGAGATTTGGGGAATTAGGAGGCCAAGTGTTAGGTGCTATGTGATCATGAACATTTTCAGCCAACCATTCCTGTGTTACTAGGGCCATGTGTGATGCTGCATGTCTATCCAGTGCTTAACAATTATTTCCAGGACCTCAATGTAAGCAGCAGAGTTAACTCTAAGGCCTTGTGGAAAGGAGGCGTCAGGTGTCCTTCATTGCTGACAACCCCTAAAACCATGACAATTGCAGGACATTTTGTATGCAATAACACTTGGAACCTCAGAAAGGTGTGCACATAACCATCTGTCATTTCTTCTGTTAACTTTTTTTCATTTGAGAAAAACCAAATCAGTTTGTTTAAGAGTCTTTTAGTGATTTTCTTTTGCTTTTTCTGACAAATTGACCTTTCCTCATCAGATAAGACTTATATCTGATGTCTTCGTGGACAACATTTCTGACTGTTCTTTCTGACACATGGAGATCTTTTGCAATTTACCTCATGAATTTTCTGGGATTGTAATTAATGGTCCTGTTGAACTTGGTGGGTAAATTCAGGTGTTCTGCTAATTTCAGAGTGTTTAGAATGTTTTTTATGCTTTGATACTGGTAATATGTTTCCATCTTCAGTCTCTAGCTTCTTACAAACCTTGTAGATGAAAGCTCAGGCAACTTTTAAAAGTCGAGATATTTTTAAATCACTATGCTCACCCTTTATAACCACAATAACAGCATGCCTCTTCATTTCTGGAGTAAGCTAAGGGTCTACCATTATTATTTTCTGAAACAAAGATTATACAGTGTTAGCAAAAAATGCAGCAATGACCCCAAAAAGGTATGTCCTCAAACACCTTACGCACCCTGGATATATGTATGTATGTATGTATGTATACATATATGTGTATATATATATATATATATATATATATATATATATATATATATATATATATATATATATATATATATATATATACATATATGTATACATACATACATACATACATATGTATGTGTATATATATGTGGAGGTGCATGGTTTAGTGGTTAGGGTATCAGCATCATGATTGTGGTTTTGATTCCAGGACCGGGCGACGCATTGTGTTCTTGAGCAAAGCACTTCATTTCACGTTGCTCCAGTCCACTCACCTTGCAAAAACCGAGTAACACTGCGATGGACTGGCATCCCGTTCAGCTTGGGAACACATACGCCATAGAAACCAGGAAACCAGGCCCATGAGACTGGCTAAGCTTTAAAAGGGCACATTTTTTAGATAAATAGATGATATCTATATATGTTATAGTTTATAAGAAACAGTAAAAAGTTGTCATTATTGTACTTGGAGTTTCGAATGTCAGAGTGAAGAGCTGCAATGCATTCTTATCGGCTGTTAATGGCAACAGATGCTATGAAAAAAACCATTGAGTAAAGGGGAAGTTACTCTAATAGGTAGAAAAAGAAAAAAAAGATAAAAAATACACGCCTACTATAATGACAACTTTTTACTGTTTGTTATAAATTATAATATATACACACACACACATGCGCGCGCACACACGCACACACACACGTATATATATATATATATACAAATAGAGAGAGAGAGATAGCAGGTAGATTTGCTCAAGCTATAAATATATGAATCAGCTATTTTGGTGTTATTTACTCTGTTTACAGGCATGAGTATATGTATGTGCATATTTATGTGTGTGTGGTGTGTGTAGTGTGGTGTGTGTAGTGTGGTGTGTAGTGTGGTGTGTTTGTGTGTGTGTGTGTGTGTGTGTGTGTGTGTGTGTTTGTATGTGTTTGTATGTGTTTGTGTGTGTGTATGTGTGTGTGTATGTGTGTGTGTGTGTGTGTGTGAAATATAAATACAAAGTGAACAATTTCTTTGATGTTTATCTAAAGTAAAAACAGTCCATCATATTTCTCACTTTACTTAAACGATTTTTCTTCTCCAAGACTGAAACTGCTTCCCACCCCACTTTTTCTGCCAGCAGGGACTGTTCACTTAACAAATCTATCTTTTCCTACTGTATACACCTTTCCATAGATTCATCATTCAGCACATATACACATCAGACACAGTTGTGCACTTGTGCACGCTTATATACACAAATGCATAAACAGACACACATACAGAGACACACACACACACACACACACACACACACACACACACACACACACACACACAAACATACACATATTTTATATATTTTATAGGTGCAGTGGTGACTGTGTGGTAAGTAGCTTGCTTACCAACCACATAATCCTGGGTTCAGTCCCACTGCGTGGCACCTTTGGCAAGTGTCTTCTACTTTCGCCTCAGGTTGACCAAAGCCTTGTGAGTGGATTTGGTAGATGGAAACTGGAAGAAGCCCGTCGTATATGTATATATATATATGTGTGTGTGTATATGTTTGTGTGTCTGTGTTGGCCCCCACAACATTTCTTGACAACTGATGCTGGTGTGTTTACGTCCCTGTAACTTAGCAATTCGGCAAAAGAAACTGATAGAATAAGTACAAGGGCTTACAAAGATTAAGCTCTGGGGTCGATTTGTTTGACTAAAAGTGGTGCTCCAGCATGGCCACAGTTAAATGACTGAACTATAAAAGAGTAGTAAAAGAAGAGTATATATACACAAATGCATAAGCACATGCACACACACACACGTGCATGTGCACGAATGCACACACGCACACACACACACAAACACACACACACAAACACACACACATGAATGCATGTATTTTATATATTGTTATACATGAATATGTAAAACATTGATTGTGAAAGTGCTGAATATAGAGTATAAATTAACTCTTGCAAGGAAGAGTGTCTCTGTATATACGTACACATACATACACATGCACGCGCGCGCGCGCGCACACACACACACACACAAATATATATGTGTATAAATATATATACAAAAATAGCCTGGGCACAGTTCAGAGAGCTGCTACCGATATTAGTAATGAAGGGCCTCTCCCTCAGAATGAATGGCAGATAGTATGATGTCTGTGTATGAGCAGCTATGCTATATGGCATTGATACATGGGCTGTGACTACTGAGGATATGCAAAGGCTTGTAAAGAATGAAACCAGTATGCTCCACTGGATAGGTAATGTCAGTGAGCATATATGACAGAGTGTAAGTGATTTGAGAGAAAAACTGGATATACAAGGTATCAGTTGTAATGTGCAAGAGAGAAGACTGCACTTGTACAGTCACATAATGTGCATGGATGAAAACAGTTGCATTAAGAGGTGCCAATCTCCTATTGTAGAGGGAATATGTGGAAGGGGTAGACCCAGGAAACTGTAGGACGAAGTGTTGACAAATGATCTACAGACGTTGGGACTCCCAGAGGGGATGACAGGGCCTGAAGTTCCTGGTGGTTTGCTGTGCTTGAAAAGACATGTTAAGCTAAGTAAAAGCATGGCTGTCCTTGCATACAGGCTCTTCCCTTGCATCCCTCTCCAGCTGAGCATTCCTAATCTTGTGGGCTCGTAGGTGCTGGTGCTATGTAAAAAGCATTCATACTGGTACCATGTAAATGCACCCATGCCAGTGTGGCATAAAAACACCCTGGAGACTCTGTAAAGTGGTTGGCATTAGGAAGGGCATCCAGCTGTAGAAACCATGCCAAAATAGACATGAAGCCGGGACAGCTCTTCAACAAGCCAGCTCCTGTCAAACCGCCCAACACATGCTGGCATGGAAAACGGACATTAAATGACGATGATGATGATGATGAAATATATGTGTACATATATGTATATATATGTATATATATATATATATATCTATATATATAGGGAGAGAGAGAAAGAAAGAGAGGGAGGGAGAGAGAGATAGATGTTTATAAGCATACATACTTTATATGAGTTCATGAGAGTATAAGGTGGTATCAAAAAGTTCCCAGGCTAGTAATGTTTAATAAAAAATAACTTATTTGTCATAAGTTTTAATATCATCTCCTTCAAAATAGTCACCTTGGGCAACAATACACTAGTCTCAGCATTCCTGCCACTTTTGGAATCAATCCTGGAAGTAGTTTTCTGTAAGCGAGTTGAGGACCTTTTGCGATTTGCTCTGTATCTTGACAAAGATGTTAAACTGGCAACCTTTGAGCTGCATTTTCATCTTGGGGAAGAGATGAAAGTCTGCAAGTGTTAAATCTGGTAAATAGGCTAGGTGTGAAAGTGGTGCCATCTTGTTTTTAGTGAGAAACTTATGGGCGAAGATGGCTCAGTGAAGAATCCAATGCATTTACTGAATGTCCTCCTTCAAACACTTCAAAATATTGCAGCAGAACTCTTGATTGATGGTCTGATCCAGAGGGACCATCAACCAATGGTCTGATCCTGGGAGATGAATTCTCAATGCACAATACCACATTTCTAAGGTAACACTTGTGGCAGATCTTGCAGATTGCTCATCTCTTCCAGGGGTTTTCTTCCATTTTTGAAGCACCCATTCCACTCAAAACATTGTGTACAACTCATTGTCTTGTTGCCATAAGCTTGCCAAAGTTTTCTCAATGTCTCTGAAAGCCAAATGTAACCCAAAATTTCATGTTGACTCTTTGTTCCTGTCCATGACAAAATTGTAGACTACAGCGCATGTGTGATTGCAAAAACACAAATTTCACAACTTACAAAGTAAACACAGCAATGTCACTCAGCACACTGCTTCATGAAGGTCTCTGCTGGTTCTCACTGTGCATGCAACCATGTCCTGCCATATGTTAGAGTACTACAGAAATAGTCTGGAAACTTTTTTATTACTGTTGAAACAGTAATAAATAAAAATCACTGTCTTCTGTGTATTTTACTTGATATGTACATACTGTTAAAAGGCATGATACTGTGGAATTATCTGATATAAAATCTCTTCATACACTTGTTGCATTGAAAGCACAATATACATTAGAGTGAGATGAACATTAGCAATACAGTTACTCATGAGCACGACAGATGTGTTTCACCTTATTTGAATGATGTGCACCTGATTGTCACCTGCTTAAATGAAATCTATACCTTGATATATAAGAAACTGAATGTTCTATTCACTGATTCTTATATATCTTTTATCTTTTGCTTGATTCTGTCATTAGGCTGTGGCTATGCCAGAGCACTTCAAGAATTTTTAGTTGACTGAATTGACCCCGATGCCTATTTTTTGTTAAGCCTGGTACTTCTATCAGTCTCTTTTGCTGAACTGCTAAGTTACAGGGATGTAAATGCACTAACACTGGTTGTTAAGCTGTAGTGGAGGGCAAACGCAAACACATGTGATGGGCTTCTTTCAGTTTCCATCTACAAAATCCACTTACAAGGATTTGGTCAGCCCAAGGCTATAAAAGAAGATGCTCACTGAAGCTGTCACGCAGTGGGACTGAACCTAGAACCATGTGGCTGGAAAGCAAGTTTCTTATCACACAGTCATGTCAGCATTTGTCAAGGTATGAACTTCATTTAAGCAGGTGACAATCGGGTGCATATCCCTGAGATCCTTGAATGAAGGTGAAATGCATGTGTCATTCTCATGAGTAACTGCAGCAATGATGTACAACTCACTCCAATGTATATTGTGTAATCAATACATGAGTATGAGGACAATTTCACAGCATCATACCTTCTAATGGTATATATACATAGCATTAGAAGTAATGGTAAAATACCTAGTTAGTAACACTCACACACACACACAAATATATACAATGTACACACATATATGTATGTGTATGTGCATATACACACACATACATTCACATGTGCAGGCATACATATAGTACATATAGACAAACATTTTTTCTCAACCACTTGCTTTCATTAACGCACACTATCTTCTTTACTAAACACACACACACACACACACACACACACACACACACACACACACACACACACACACACACACACACTACCCCACTCTCTCTCTCACTCTCTCTCTCACTCTCTCTCTCACTCTCTCTCTCACTCTCTCTCTCACTCTCTCTCTCACTCTCTCTCTCTTTCAAACACATATGCAATTTTTACTCTAGATCACAGTTTTTCTTAAAATTATATTGACTGCTCATGCATCAAATATTGTAAGTTATACCCACAGAAAACAATATTGGCATTAACAATCTTTCCCCAAACAACATGTATTATATTTAATAGCAATATAAAGAAGATTCATTGAAGTGGAAGCCACCTGCAGTAGATAAGATCAATGCAGGTAGTTCCACACACAATTTCTATTTAACTGCTTTTCTGTTTCAATGGAATTCAGTTAATTTTCTTTTTAAATAGAAATTATACAGAAAATATTTTGATAGTTTGATGAAATAGTTTTGAATACTAATGTTTTTTTCCCCACAAATGAGTGGATCAACAGATAATTGTTTGGTCTTTTGTTGATCAATAGTATTCATCAGAGAGGCATCAGTGATGTCAGAACTGTGTTATAGTCAATAATATGGAACCTAGAATTTGATTGGGTTTTCATTTTAAAAGTCCAGGAAAGCTAGAAGGTAAAGTTAATCTTAAGCTTCTATTATATTACAATTCAATTGTCACATGCATATATGCATGCATATGCACACACAGAGACATACACGGAAATGCATATGTACACCTGTCATAAATTGTGTGTACACACACCCATATTTATACATTAATCGAAGTATACAGCTTTATATATCCAATATGCCCTATCTTAACAATTGGTTTTGCACTAGATATTCTACGGAGTGTTAGATAACAGTCTGATCAGATAACCCTTTGCTTTTCAGAGATGGCAGTAATGGAATGAGTTATGGCAATTGAGTATATTTTCTTAGACAGAACTTTCGATGACATGGAGAAAGCCTTTGACAGGGTCTCCCGATCCCTTATCTGGTGGTCAATGAGGAAACTAGGTATAGAAGAATGGTTAGTGAGAGCAGTGCGAGCCATGCACAGGGACGCTGCCAGTAAGGTGAGGGTTGGCAACGAGTACAGTGAAAAACTCCGGGTAGAGGTAGGGGTCCACCAAGGTTCAGTCCTCAGCCCCCTCCTATTTATCATAGTCTTGCAGGCGATAACAGAGGAATTCAAGACAGGATGCCCTGGGAGCTCCTCTATACTGATGACCTTGCACTAATTGCTGAGTCACTATCAGAACTAGAGGAGAAGTTTCAGGTGTGGAAGCAAGGACTATAATCAAAGGGCCTTAGAGTCAACCTAGCTAAAACCAAAGTCTTAATAAGTAGGAAGGTAGACAAAACACAAACCGCTTCAGGTAGATGGCCCTGCTCGATCTGTAGAAAAGGCGTAGGTAGAAACTCTATAAGATGTACCCAGTGCAAGCTATGGACACATAAGAGGTGCAGCAATATCAAAGGAAGCTTAACTAGGAAGTTAGTTTTTGTATGTGGCAGATGTTCAGGAGCTATAAACACTGTAAATGTACAGAAAACAACTTCTGTCACATGACCAAGTTAGTAGCAGGGGAGGGTACACTGAAAGTGTAGCTGCTAGAATAAGAATAGCCTGGGCAAAGTTCAGAGAGCTCTTACCTCTGCTGGTGACAAAGGGTCTCTCACTCAGAGTAAAAGGCAGACTGTATGACGCATGTGTACGAACAGCCATGCTACATGGCAGTGAAACATGGGCCGTGACTGCTGAGGACATGCGTAGGCTCGCAAGGAATGAAGCCAGTATGCTCCGATGGATGAGTAATGTCAGTGTGAATACCCGACAGAGCAAAAGTATCTTGAGAGAAAAGTTGAACCTAAGAAGCATCAGTTGTGGTGTGCAAGAGAGACGATTGTGCTGGTTTGGCCATGTGGCGAGAATGGATGAGGATAGCTGTGCGAAAAAGTGCCACACCCTAGTGGTTGAGGAAACTGTGGAAGAGGCAGGCCCAAGAAGACCTGAGATGAGGTGGTGAAGCATGACCTCCGAACATTAGGCCTCACCGAGGCAATGACTTCTGACCGAGACTTTTGGAAATATGCTGTGCATGAGAAGACCCGGCAAGCCAAGTGAGACCAAAATCCAAGACCTCTGTCAGGGATGTAGCCAGCCCACTTATGCGTACCTTGCCTTCATTGGACACTAAACTCCGCTTGCGAAGACCTGTTGAGGCAAGTGAAAATGAAATCGAACTAAATTTGCCGACTGGCACTGATGCCAACATCTCTTTCATTGAACACTAAACTCGGTTTGCGAAAACCTGTTGGGGCAAGCGAAAGCGAAATCGGGATGGCACCTGTACCAGTGGAGCGCTAAGAGCAGCATTCAAGCGTGATCGTTGCCAGAGCAGCTGTCCGGCTTCCGTGCTGGTGGCACATAAATAGCACCATTTGAGCGTGATCGTTACCAGCGTCGCGTTCCTGACACTTGTGTCGGTGACACGTGTAAAGACATTCGAGCGAGATCGTTGCCAGTGCCACTGGACTGGCTCCTGTGCAGGTGGCACATAAAATACATCATTTTGAGCGTGGCCGTTGCCAGTACCGCCTGACTTGCCTTCGTGCCGGTGGCATGTAAAAGCACCCACTACACTCTCACAGTGGTTGGCATTAGGAAGGGCATCCAGCTGTAGAAACTCTGCCAAATCAGATTGGAGCCTGGTGTAGTCAAATCGTCCAACCCATGCTAGTATGGAAGGCGGACGTTAAACGATGATGATGATGATGATATATATATATATATATATATAAACAATATATGAGTATATGCATATATATGTACATGTATGTATATACGTTCATCTACATGTACATATAGATACATAACTGGGTACATGACTTGGTAAAAGAACAAGGACAAAATGGTAAATAAGGTGCAACAAACAAGCAGGTCACATAGAAACATCCCCTTCATCAGCTGCCACCATTAAAACTCCGGCGTTTCGAAGAATTAAGGCAGTACGCATCGTTAAAATGGTTCTTCCCACGAACACAAATTAAATTGTTTTCTGTTTACCATTTTGTCCTTGTTCTTTTGCCACGTCATGTACCCAGTTATATATCTATATGTACATGTAGATGAACGTATATACATACATGTACATATATATGCATATACTCATATATTGTTTGTATCACGACAGAATGCACGCGTTACCTTTATACAGTAAGTTTTAACTATATATATATATATATATATAATTAATAAATTATAGGGTGGCAAAGAAAATTTTAGAAATTTTATTTACCACCAGTGGCCTAGCGAGAGTAAAAACAGTCAATAGACTATGTATTATTCATTAGAAATGCAGAGACGCCTATAATAGGACATCTACTCGCTAGAAATAGCAGCAAAAATACTACATACCACTAAAATTGACTTGAAACCATGGTACAGAATATATATATATATATATAGATATAGAAAGATAGATATATTAATAAATTTCAGGGTAGCAAAAATTATTTAGAAATTTTTTGCTACCAGTGGTCTAGTGTGAAGAAAAAAAACTAGTCAATAGACTATATATTATTCATATATATACAGTGTACATTTAAACACCTAAGAGATGGCCATAATGGGACATCTTCCCTCTGGGACTCTACCCTCTGTTTTCTTTCTTTCTTTTTTCTTTTCTGTTTCTTCCCCTCCTTCTTTGCTGTCCCCTGTCTATCTTTCTTCCATCCCTTACTATCTTTCATTCCTTCTCCCTTCTCCTCACTCCCTTTATTTCTTTCCCTCATCCTCCCTCTCCCTTGTTTTCCTTCTCCTCTGCCTGTTTCTTCCCACATAACTACAGGCCATTTTTTTTTCACCTCTGTCTTTTCTGGATGTGATGCATACTAAGCTGGATGACATTTTTTTCTCACCTCCTGACATTTTTCTTCTCTTCTTTCCTCTTCTACTATTTTCTTCTCTTCTATTCATTCTATATCCTTTCAAAGTTTCTCCCTTGCATCACCCATTGCAATGTGTCTTGACCTAATGACCCTTAGTGATTGTCTTCATTGATTGTTTACGTATTTTTCACTCATTGGTGATGTCTTGTTCTCATTGTATATTTTTTGGTAATTTGTCCTGTACTTATCATTCATGTATCTACATAATTTTCAATCATTGGTGATGTCCTGTACTTGATGTATTATCCTCGTTGACAGGACACTAGTCTTTATAGAGTGTTAAACACTTTTGGTATGCAAATTAGAGACTGCTTCATAGAGTAACCACTGCATTTGTTGAACAGTCTGGCTGCTTGTTTCTCTGGAGACTGTCAGAATGATGTGGACACCTCTGATGAGAACCCAATAAGGTTCGAAAATCCATTAAGGTTGTTCATCATTTTTTCAGACTGTGGAGAAATGGCTAAAAATTTGCTCTATTTATAATATCATATGTTTTATATATATATATATATACATATATATAATTAAACCTTGGGAGAGGCATTATGCTGGTAATAAACACACGCACTGGTTCAGTCCTTTATTAATTTATATAGTTTTTTGTTAAATTATTTCATTGCACTCTTGCAATCTCTTCAGTAACTTGTCTCTCCACTTCCATTTATTTTGAATATATGATCTGGCGTTGTTTTGGCGTTGTTTCGAAACTGTTTGGTATGAGCACGTATCCACATCAAGAATCTTGCACACGAAATACACATACGAAATACATATATATATATATATATATATATATATGTATGTATACACACACACATATATATCATCTAACGTCCATTGTCCATGCTAGCATGGGTTCTGTGAGGCTGCACCAGACTGATTTGACATGGATTTCTATGGCTGGATGCCCTTCCTAACATTAACCACTCTGAGAGTGTAACAGATGCTTTTATGTGCCACCGCACTGGTGCCAGTTGCATGGCACCAGTATCTGCTATGACTATGATTTCACTTGGCTTGATGGGTCTTCTTCTCAAGCACAGCATATTACCAAAAGTCTTGGTCATTTGTCATTGCCTCTGTGAGGCCCAACACTCCAAAGGATCTTTTTACATGCCACTGGCATGGGTGCTAGTTATGCAGCACTAGCATCAGCCACATTGCTTCCATGAGACCCAACACTCCAAAGGATCTTTTTACATGCCACCAGCATGGGTGCTAGTTACACGACACCAGCAATGACCACATTGCTTTCGTGAGGCCCAATGCTTGAAAGGTGCTTTTTACATGCTACTGGCACAGGTGCTAGTTACGGAACACCAGCAGCAGCCACATTGTCAAAAGGGGGCAGTCAGAATTTTGGATAATTCTTTATTAGCACTTTCGTTCATCTAACTAAACTCTTCAAGGAAAATATTAAAACCCAAATAATTTTTTTTCTTGAAGAGTTAGTTAAACAAACGGAAGTGCTAATAAAGAATTATCCGAAATTCCAACTTCCTCCCTTTTTTCAATATACAATATCTGTACACCACTTCAAACACTCTCACTTTCTCTCTCTCTCCATACATACATACATATATACATACATACATATATATATATATATATATATATATATATATAGTGAAGTATATTTGCCACTTAAATTCGGCTGACCCATAAGGGACGATGCTACTGTAGTTTATAGCCCCAGGAAGACATCTCTTCCAGCTGGCTATTGACGCACTGTCTGTGCCCCATCAGTATTTGCAAGGGGAAATCATCGTTCTCATCTCCAACCTGACATGATACCCACGGACTCAAGATTCTGGTTAATAACCCATCATCAGCGTGTGACAACCACCGGCTGGGAATGAATTCTTTATTATGATCCCATGATTGAACATAGATGGCACAGCACAGGACATTACAAACATAAAGATCATGAGTTTGTTTGCAACATGCAGTAAAAAATTTCGAAGGATATATTTACAATGAACGTCAATTTCAATGAAATTTTTACATTTTGGCTGGGAAGTCCACTGGCTACACCATACGAATTTACTATGTATTCAAGCAGGGTCTTTCACACCCATCTTTCCATCTTTTCTCATATATGCTTCACGACAGGCATCCTCTCTCTAGCCCTTTCTTGCTCTTCAGATGATATCTGAAGTAATACAGCAAGCCAGGACCGGAGATAAAGGTTCCCGTCGCTACTCTTTTCATCCTCATTTTCCATATACACTCTTTCAAAACTGCAACTGTGCATAACAAACTGGCCTCTCCTTCCTTTGACAGTCCAGGTGGTGGTACGATTTTAATCATACACTCAGCTGATAGCTGTACTCTTCCTAAATGTGACAGCACGTGTTCTGTGTAAACTATCAGGCCTGAAATCTCCGGACAATAAACAAGGGCATGCGAGATGGTTTCATCAAGCCTGCACCTTGGACAAGTCGGTGGTACAGACACCCCATGTCTACACAGTTTATCACGAACAGGTAACGTGTTCCTATAGGACTGCCAGGTCAGGGATTTCTGGTAGTTATCCAGGTCTTTTAAACAGGCTGGCTAGCTGGTCCTCAAGTCTCAGAGCTTCTCCTAGGATGTAACCACCGACTGGGGGTGAGAAGTGATTTCTCAGTGCAAATACATATACTTTTTCCAATGATGAAAAGTCACTGATCT
The DNA here is from genome assembly GCF_046866305.1 of Octopus bimaculoides. Classification (NCBI taxonomy): domain Eukaryota; kingdom Metazoa; phylum Mollusca; class Cephalopoda; order Octopoda; family Octopodidae; genus Octopus; species Octopus bimaculoides. The sequence goes on from NC_142946.1 coordinate 31,173,316, forward strand.
CGAAAAAGGAGAAATAAGCAATAATAAATCTCTGAGCGAGATACAAACAATAGCAGCATGACATTGTGAAGTATATTTGCCATCTAAATGTGGCTGACCCATAAGGGAGGATGCTACTGTAGTTTATAGCCCCAAGAAGACATCTCCTCCAGCTGGCTATTGACACACTGGTGCTTCAAAAGTGGAAGAATGTCTCTGGAAAGCAATGAGTGATCTGGAAGACCTACCATGGGCATCACCCCTGGAATGTGGTATTGTGTATTGAGAATTTGTCCCCCATCAATCAAGAGTTTTACTGCGATGTTTTGAAACATTTGAGGGAGGACATTAGGTAAAAGCAACTGGGTCTGCGGATTCTTCACAATGACGATGCACCTTGTCACTGAGCTCTCCTCACTCACAAGTTTGTCACCAAAAACATGGTATCACTTCTGTATCCACCTTATTCACCAGATTTAGCACCTGCAGAATTTCATCTCTTCTCCAAGATGAAAATGCAGCTCAGAGGTCATTGTTGTATCCAGAGCAAATCACAGAAGGTCCTCGACTCACTTAAGGAAAATGACTTTCAGGCTAGATTCCAAAAGTAGCAGGAATATTGGGACTGGTGTATTGCTGTGCAATGTAACTATTTCAATGGAGATGCTATTAAAACCTAGGTAAATAAGTTATTTTTTATTAAACATAACTAGACCAGGAATCGTTTGCTACCACCTCACATATATATATAGGGGTGAAGGGTCTATGTATACAATGCATGCCTTACTATTTTTCCATGATAAATAATTTTTGTGTAATATATATTAATTAGTGATAATTTTCATTAGATTCATTGTAGTCATATTTACTTTTATTTCGCAGTCCTTCATTTTATAGTATAAGGTGGTCAACAGAAACATAGGGAAAGGAAAGATAATTTTTTACTGCATGATTTCAGTCATAGAAAGAGCAGCGATGTTATTTTCTTTTTATTCTATCATTTTCGAGAAGGGAAACAAAAAATGAGTGGTCAAGAAAGAAAGACAGAGAAAGCAGATATTTTACTGCTTGCCTTTCAGTCATGTTAAGTTTTCAACAGAAACATAGGGAAGGGAAATCAAATTTTTTATTGCTTGCTTTCAGTCATAGTAAGAGCAGTGATGTTATTTTCCTTGTATACTATTATTTTCGAAAAGGGAAACAAGAAATGAGTGAGTGGTCAAGAAAGAGAAAGCAAATATTTTATTGCTTGCCATTCAGCTATGTTAAGGCAGCAGATACATTGTCTTCTTTTTTTTTCTCTTGGAGTGCTGATATCTTTACTGTCCTGTGTAGCAGAGATTAAAAAAAAATTGCCTAGTCAGAGGATTCCTGAGGCTTTTCTCAAAGCTGGACATATTTAGTCATTTACAAGTTTGTTTTATTGCTTTCTGATATATTTCATATGATTATTCGGTACTGAAGAGTAAACATTTTATCTTTTATCTTCTACCTTAAATCATTTTTAGTCTAATGAATCTACCCCAATACTTCTTTTAAAGCCTGGTGCTTATTCTTTTGGTCTCTCAGGCTGAACTACTAAAATTATGAGAATGTAAACACACCAACACTGGTTGTGTTGAAGGACAAACACAAACACACATACATGTACACACACACACACACACACACATACACACATATCTATATAAACTTCTTACCACACATCCACACTTGCTTTCTAAAAAGATTTAATCAATGTATTTTTGCTCTCTTCTTAAGACCTGGATTCAGTCATGTGACCCCAGAGTCTTCTTGACTATTTCACACAGAATGAAAAGAAGAGACCTGCAATTTGTGTGTGTGTGTGTATGTGTGTGTGTGTGTGTGTGTGTGTGTGTGTGTGTGTGTGTGTGTGTGTGTGCACGTGTGTGTGTGCACGTGTGTGTGTGATTAAAAAGTAAAGTTTTCATCCATTCATTCATGCTAACACTTTAAAATTTAATTTTAAATATTTAAAGTTATTTAAGAAAGGTTATGTAAAAAAGTAAACTAGCATCTGAATTATCTATTAGCATAATGATTTGATTCATTTATTAAAATTTTGCATGCTTTCAATCACCCCCCCCAACCCCCAGGATGGCAAAAGGGTCAATTAGTTCAGTTTCCTCTCTACTTTCCTCAACTTTGAAACAGATATGAAGAATATTATCATTCTCAGAAAAAAGAAATCAAAGCTTAAGCTAAATATCAAAACTGAAGTGGGCAGCAAGGAATGTCATCATTATTTTGATTGAAAGTATTATGAATAGTCTGAGTGAATGATGAGATGACCCATTCTGAATAAATTTTCCTGTTTCCCATATCTCTTAGTTTAATCAGTATAAGAACACATTTTTTCAGCTTTGAATTGATATTGAAAATGAATATCACTTTCAAGTGATATTCAAAACATAATCATTTAATTGTATACCTGTTACAAGTGAAGGTGCAATTAGCCACTAGTCAGAAAAAACTGTATTTGTTGCTGTGATATTTGGTGAGACTACAAACCTTCGAATGAAATCTTAACTATCACACATTTTGCAATCTGTTGATGAGAAGGAACAGCTTCAAGAAAGGTTTAGGGGATGAGTCAATGTCAGTAAAGACAGAAAAACTGCATCGCTGACAGAAGTTGTACATTGTCATACACATTCTCTTAATTTGGCACTCTCTCAATCAGCTTCAAGAGTTCGTGAGTGTCGAATTTTCTTCCAAACTTTAAAAAGAATTTCGATTTTTTCTCAAAGTCGACGGCTTGAATAGCCCCTACTGGATGAAATCATTGGAAGGTGATTTCCAAAGTTATATATACGTTATTCATGTCTTACTAACTACTTCAAAACGGTGCATCATAAGGGAGAAGCTATTTTTATTTTCAGACTCCCCACATTTCAAAGCATATAATATAGGTGTTTGCAGTCATTTTCGTATGTTTGTCATTCAATTTGATAATCGGGTCATTTAAAGTCATGAAAGAAATTAGTGCCATAAAGTTAGTCATTCAAATTCATTTTCCGATCATTCGGTCAAAAAATGTAGCATTCAGATCATTTAAATTAAAATGCTCGTCGAGAGCATTCAAATTAGTTGGAATGCGAGGAAGCGTCTTTTCGATCATTCAAATTCGTTTTGGAGCAATCTGTTTGTAGAGTAGACTCGGGTGAAATTCACCTCTCCCATTTATTATATATACGTGCATTCAAATGTATCATGGAACAGCTAGCCTATGGCCGCTATTTGGATTCCGTTATGTCCACTACCCTGATTGATTGGTATTGGTGCAATTTGTCTCTTCCTCGATTGTGCCAACTTGCCGCATATAACCAGTCGGAGGCTCAAAACAGGATCATGTAGGGCAGTCTGTTCACTACTCTGTTTTAACCTACTGCTCTTTATAAAAACTCAGCTTTTCCTCGTTCTGAAGTCTTTGGTTCCAGCCATTTCCAGTGAAAACGCCAGACGACACCTTTACACAGCAGCTACGTTGAGACTTACCAACTTCATCCAACAGCCTTACGGCAACCTCCTTCTTCGTCGCCACCATCATACAGCTCAGCAAGCAATTCACCCAGATTCCAACAGTTCACTGTTCGTAAATTACTGTTCGGATCATCAGCGAAAATACCACCTGCATGAACTCCTTCCTGTACAAGTGACCCAGGCAGCAGCACCACAGCCTTGACTTCACGTACGACATGTACCTGTAACTAGCTCAGCATCATGGCCGCAGTTTCTTGATACAGTATTTCAACTATTGTGTACGACTGACTATGAACTGGTATTATCTTTCTTATGTCTATGAACTTACTTCTCACTTCGATGGTTATAGACTCTTTCACTGTGTTCTTCATTGCCATCCTTAAATGGACTTAACACACACATACATCTATGCTTACACACACATACATTTTAATCTTATGATGACCTGTCTAGTATTCTGTATGCATGACGCACGCACAGACACACATATTGTGTCTCTTTCCTTTTGACATTTATTTGTACTATTCAATTTCTCTTTATTGTAAGGGCTGTGTGGTGTGGTACTAAAGAGTCATTCTCTTCACCTCGCATCACGCAGTCATTACAAATTGGTGACCCCCATATAAAGAACCATCGCTTGGTTACTCCATTACAAATTGGTGACCCGACTGGGAACACGCATCCACGGTCCCTTACAAATTGGTGACTCGACTTCGAACACTTAACCATGACCCTTACATGTTTAACACTTTGTGCAATCAAATTAGCACGGTAGCTATTTTGGTTTTATCTCATGATCATTGTCATCATAATCATATGCTTTCATCCATTGTTTATGCTTTAAGCACTCTATCGTGCCTATGTCTTTTCTATGTATTCATTTATTTTTGCATAGGTACATGTATTTATTGTTAAAGACTTCATGAAATCGCATTCCAGTCTTTTCAATATTTAAAAAAAAACTCACAATTACAAATGCTCATTTTCTTTGATTTTGAATATATTATGTAGTGATATGTGTTCTTCCTTTGCGTAATATGTCTTGTGGGGAAAAGTATATATTAGATTTTTCATTTTTTCTTTCATCGGGGAAAGGGTGCTATGTACCCTTATATATTGATTTACAGTCTTGATAAGGAGAGTTCATTTGAGAGGATTTAGCCGTCTATTTCCTGGCGGTCGAGGCATCTCAGGAGGTAGATCTGGGTGTATCTATACCAACGAACACAATTTTCTGGAGTGATAGCGTCGATGTTACGCCTTGTGACCACTTGTATGACATATGCTTGCCATTCTTCCATGGTCATGTTGGCTTCTTCTGCAGCTGCCGGACCCTTTGCTGCAACTCAGCTCAGGTGAGGTCCTGCTTGACAGCCGCCTTAGAGCCTGGATGCTCCATTTCCGTACAGTTAAGAAACGGCGAGCAGGGAGGTAGGAGTTTCACATTGACCTGTGGGTCGGCATCAGCTGGAAACTCGCATAAACATGTGGCCGCGTGTTGTCGTAGATCAAGAAGATGGATTCATCTGCTGGGAACATGTCGGCACATGCTCGAACTGTTTCCACAAAGAACTCCTCGAAAGAGTTTCGTGTAACGTTATCATTCGCAATGGAATGGTGAACAAGGCCGATTGCTTCCAACACCGCGAAAATGACATTGTCGTTTTTCCCGTGCTGACGGTTGACAACTCGGCGAACAGGAACGTCTCAAAGGGCTAGTCCAAAAGACCGCCTGGTCCAATTGTTGTACCAACATTCATCAATGAATAAGCAATGGCCAAGGATTTCCTCTTCAATGAATCAATGCACGTATTCATAACGCTTTTCCAGAGTTCTTGGGGCATTTCTTCTATGTGAGATTTCTTTGGCCAACTTCATAGTTAACAACATCCAATCTAGAGCCCATGAGATTGCCGACACGGAAACAGGCAGCTTTCAGAGCAATACTGCCTCTAAGTCTCTCTTCATCTGCTGAAGGACTGCAAGTGGGTTGGCATCAATAATCACCTGAAGCCTGGGTCTCATTTCCTCATCAATCTTAATGTGTTGGGCACCTCCTCTGAGCAACTTGTGGTGCCTCCCAGATCGTAAGTAGGTCACTGCTATGGATCGGGAAGTACTCTTCTTAATGCCAAATATGTCTGCCAGTTGTAGGTAATCAGTTTGATGCCCCTCGGAGGTGTCAATCAGCCTTGCCCTATCTTTGTCTGATATACGCATGTACCTTACGTGTGACTCCATGACTGCAAGTCGGTGTAAGAGAAAGGGATATAAAATGCAACTGATACTGACTGGTTACAAATGTTGCAATAGACTAGTTTATCAAATCTTTGTATATACAAAGACTTGATAAAACTAGTCTATAAATTAAAACTGAGCCCATAAAACAGTGACAAGCAAAATCTGCAACAAGTCTTTCTTCCTGATACTTTTGTAGCTTCTAAGCTGAAATGAAGACAGCATGTTCTCTGTCTATCTCCTTACCTTCTTGAAGATTTTAGGCAAAATTATACTAATATGTCCATCTGTTTTAATTTAATTAAATTGTATGACTTTCTGCAGCTGAGGATTGTTCTGCATTTAAATTGATGTAATAATTGCATAGTTGAATTAAATGGAGTTGCTTGAAACGATCGTACAGCATTACCTCTGGATATCATTGTTGCTTATTTTGATATGTATATATATATATATATATGCAAGAAGAACATGGAGGAAAAATAATAGGAAGTTGGTTGTTTGCACCAGTAAGCCATTAATATAATTAATTAATTAATAAAAGTGGTAGTAACTCCTTTATTATTACCTATATATATATATATATATATATATATATATATATATATATATATATGTTTGTCATAATTTTCCTGAAAGGATGGGGCTGGCTTGACCAAAATGTAGGTAACATCAACCTCTGTGGAATTTGAATTCAAAATGTCAATGTTTAAATATAAATATTTCAAGATTCTGCTAATCTATTTATCATCATAATTTTCATCATCTTCATCATTTATCACTCATTTTAGCTTTGGTAAATGGTAAATATTTAGTCTGTAAGTTTGGAAGAACTATATTTCAGTGACAGATACACAGTAACAGTAATCTATATTTATTATATGCAGGAGATAATTAAACCATATAATTTAATATCACAAAATTTCATTAAGTTAATGAAGTTAATATTTTCTGAGATAAGTTTTCAAAATGAAAATTGAATTATTTGATTTTGTAGAGATTCTTAAAATTTACCAAAAAAGAAAAAAAGTTATAATTTTGGTGAAAGGAATTTTGTCAGCCATTAAAGTTAGCAATTTTTAATGTTTGTCTTCTATGAATCGTTTAGATTTGAACACTTTGCTTTAGGGGGTTTCTTTAATTCCTTCTTTATTCTCAGATATTGTAGTGGCAACAAGAACAATGACATTGATGATGAAGAAGAGGAGGAGGGAGAAGAGAAGGAATAGGATGTCAAAAATGATTGTAGACACTAATTATGTTAAATGATAATTTTGATTCTGTTGAAAATGAAGTAGGTAATGGAGTTGAAAACAATAATGAATATTAAGCTAGTGCTGCTGCCACCACTTCTTCTTCTTCTTCTTCTTCTTCTTCTTCTTCTTCTTCTTCTTCTTCTTCTTCTTCTTCTTCTTCTTCTTCTTTTTCTTCTTCTTCTTCTTCTTCTTCTTCTTCTTCTTCTTCTTCTTCTTCTTCTTCTTCTTCTTCTTCTTCTTCTCCATCAGCATCAACATCATCATCATCATCATCATCATCATCATCTAACACCAGGCTTCAAAGCTGGCATAGGTTGGATACACATCAATGCTAGATGTGGGAGGGTACCATAGAAGTAGAAAGAAAACAGAGCAGAATTTGAATATTGTAAAACCATCATTATCTGTATATATACATATACATACACATACACGAACACACACACACACACACACACACACACACACACACACACACATATATATATTTATATATGTATGTATATATGTATCAGAAAGAAGAATTAGCTTTACAAAAGCAATAGAAGCTTTGTTGTAAAAGTATAAATGATATCATCTACAAAATATTCTATATTCAATATTGAGTTCTTTTATGATTGTAGACTAACAAGATAACCAGGTTCAAATCTTCCATATATAATATAAGGGCTTCTCACTCAGAGTAAAAGGCAGACTCTATGATGCATGTGTACGAACAGCCATGCTACATGGCAGTGAAACATGGGCTGTGACATGCGTAAGCTCGCAAGGAATGAAGCCAGTATGCTCTGATGGATATGTAATGTCAGTGTGCATACTCAACAGAGTGTAAGTACCTTGAGAGAAAAGTTGAACCTAAGAAGCATCAGTTGTGTTGTGCAAGAGAGACGATTGCGCTGGTATGGACATGTGGCGAGAATGGATGAGGATAGCGGCGTGAAAAAGTGCCACAGCCTAGCAGTTGAGGGAACCTGTGGAAGAGGTAGACTCACGAAGATCTGGGATGAGGTGGTGAAGCACAACCTTCAAACATTAGGCCTCACCGAGGCAATGACTAGTGACCGAGACCTTTGGAAATATGCTGTGTGTGAGAAGACCCAGCAAGCCAAGTGAGACCATAACTCGTGGCCTTTACCAGGGGTGTAGCCAGCCCACTTATGTGTACCTTTCCTTCTTTGGACACAGAACCCTGCTTGCGAAGACCTGTTGAGGCAAGTGAAATCGAAATCAAAATTGAACCAAATTCGATGACTGGCACCCATGCCAGTGGAGCGCTGACAGCACCATCTGAGCAGGATCACTGCCAGAGCAGCGGTCTCGCTTCCATGCCAGTGGCATGTAAAAAGCACCATTTGAGTGCGATCGTTTCCAGCTTCACCTTACTGGCACTTGTGCCGGTGGCATGTGAACAAAACATTGGATTGACTCCTGTGCAGGTGGCATGTAAAAAACACCATTTGAGCATGGCCGTTGCCAGTACCGCTGGACTGGCCCTCATGCCGGTGGCACGTAAAAAGCACCCACTATACTCTCGGAGTGGTTGGCGTTAGGAAGGGCATCCAGCTGTAGAAACTGCCAGATCAGATTGGAGTCTGGTGTAGCCATCTCATTCGCCAGTCCCCAGTCAAATCGTCGAACCCATGCTAGCATGGAAAGCGGACGTTAAATGATGAGGATGATTATAATATATCACAACATGCACTATACGTATGTTATATATATGATAACCATCCATCCGTTCATCCATCATCTCTTCCCACTATTACTGGGAGTGTTGTGGAGCAGAGTACTCAGGCACCTCCTCCACAGGGTCCTGTCAGAAGCAACTGTCATTACATCTTACAACTGGATTCCCAAGCATGACCAACTGAGATTATAGATATTATCCAACCATCTCTATTCTGAGGTCCCCTGCTAGCTGGCTTGGCTTGAAGAATCTATCTTGCAATTCTTTCCTATGACATTCTAATTACATGTCCATAGTACCAGAGCTGTGACCTCTCAATGTAGTGAGGTAGTGACTTGACCTGGAGAGACTCATTGATCTCTGAGCTATGCACCCTGCCATGTTCTATTACTCCAGAGACCTTTTGGCAGAACCCCATTTTGGCTGCTCGAATATGATAATATGAATGAAAATATATGATAACATATGGCATGAAAATAGCATCATTTGAATGTGATTGTTACAAGCGTCGCCTTACTGGCACTTGTGCCGGTGGCATGTTAGAAAACATCCAAGCGAGGTCATTGCCAGTGCTGCTGAACTAGCTCCTGTGCAGATGGCACGTAAAAAACACCATTTTAAGAGTGGCCAGTACTACCGGACTGGCCCTCATGCTGGTGGCACATAAAAGTACCCACTACACTCTCGGAGTGGTTGGCGTTAGGAAGGGCATCCAGCTGTAGAAATTCTGCCAGATCAGATTGGAGCCTGGTGCAGCCATCCGGTTCGCCAGTCCTCAGTCAAATCGTCCAACCCATGCAAGCATGGAAAGCAGACGTTAAACGATGATGATGATGATGATGATGATGATATATATATATATATATATATATATATATATATTTATATATGGCTGTGTGGTAAGTAACTTGCTTACCAACCACATGGTTCCGGGTTCAGTCCCACTGAGTGACACCTTGGGCAAGTGTCTTCTACTATAGCCTAGAGTCGACCAAAGCCTTGTTAGTGGATTTGGTAGACGGAAACTGAAAGAAGCCCGTCGTATATATGTGTATATGTATGTGTGTGTGTATGTTTGTGTGTCTGAGTTTGTCTCCCCAACATCGCTTGATAACCGATTCTAGTGTGTTTACGTCCCCGTAACTTAGCGGTTCGGTAAAACATACCGATAGAATAAGTACTAGGCTTACAACGAATAAGTCCTGGGGTCAATTTGCTCGACTAAAGGTGGTGCTCCAGCATGGCCACAGTCAAATGACTGAAACAAGTAAAAGAGTAAAAAAGTATTATTCGGTATCCATGATAAACTAAGATGGGATAGTCGCAAGTGGAACATATTTGGCCATATATATTGACTCTATGAAGGATAACAAGTGAGCTAGACAACAACAGGGTTGATGCTTGTCATGTAAGTGTTGTGCAAGGTAAGAGAAGGTTAAGGGGGTTGGGTGGATGCTATACTCAGTAAATACTCTACCTCCAGCAGCAATCATCTTAACAAAGGGATATATAGTGGAGTAAATTAGGTAATAATCATTGTTTATTCCTATGTCAATCCTGATCCAGAAGGTCTTTGACCAAAGACATTCCAGCCATTACCATCATATCTCTTCCCAGATATCTAATGTGTTTTTCCCATTTTTTGAAACAGCAGGGTATGATTTGAATATTTTTTTTTGCAGATAGAAGTTTTCTTGATGAAACCAGAGAGGTGGTAGAGTAGTTGAGAACTCAGCAGAGCAACGAATGTCATGACTACTCCTGCAGTCTCTACATTATGTTCTTCAGCTAGGATTGATAGATTGACTGATACTAGGAATTCCACCTTCACAACTGATGACATCAGTATCATCACCAACAAGTGGGATACACCAGTAGGTATAGAGGTGATGGCCATGTTAGAGGAAATGAAGTCAACTTGTCAGTTATGAGACAGGTGTGCAGAGGAGCAGACTGAATTTGTAACTTGCAGAAAATGAGAAAATTGGATGACTATAAGCATCTAACTTCTTCCTGGTGAGGGATGAACTCTTGGGTTTAGATTAAGGGTAAGTTTCATGAGTTTTGGTTAAGGTTGAGGCAGATACAGAAGCAAATGACAAAAATAGAAGTTTCAAAAGTTTCCCTTTGAAACTTTGAATCACTATTAAGATAGACAAATACTACATGTAGAGGACAGTTAGGTATTGGTGAGGGACAATTAGCTGCAGCTCTTGATTATTTCTATATATGAAGTAGGGTCCTAATTATACACAGGTGATGTAATAGCACAGTAGGATAGGGCTAAAAAATCCAAGAAGTAAGCCTGGATGGTGTGTAGAAAAGGAGGTAGGAGGGCGATACATTATATGAAGAAGTTATGTAACAGACAAGCTTTCAGGTGTATGTAGTTAGGTCATATATACTCAATAAAAAAGGTACAAGGGTGTGCATATCTTCCAGGTGTATCTATCTAGGTATTTAGCCTGGTGTTTGTAATCAGAAAAATCTGTATCTAGATTACAGGTGTGTGTTTCTACTTGATGTATCTAGTCAAGTGATATATATATATATACATAGTCTGATCAATAAGTATCCAGGTTGTCGCTATAGTAGCGAAGCTAAAGCACACAGAATGAAGCTGCTTGGCATATATTGACCTTGAACTCTGCTGAGCATGTACACTAAGTTTTAATGTTCTAGCTCACTTCTACTGTTTACAGCGGTGCTTAAAAGGAAAGTGTATAGCGTGTGATTGTCGCATTGACCATGACAAAGAAAGCTGAGCAGAGAATCTGCATCAAATTTTGCTAAAAGCTTGGCAATACCTGCTGAGAGACCAACGCAAATTTTTCAAAAAGTTTTCATCATTCTCAACACAATCAAGGGGATCTTGTACAGCTGAAACCTGAGTGTCTTTTTGGTCAGCTGAAAGTAGTTTTGGCACAAACTTGGCAGACATGTGTCTCATACCCAAAGCTTCAGTGATAATGAACTGAATTGAACTGTAACGAATCTGCACATTCTCTGATAACTCACGTGATTCGACAATTTCCCCTCACATCTGCAATGTTTTTCTCAGTTCTGCTGGTGCTGGTGTAAGTACTTGGCTTACAAAGAACAAGCCCTAGGGTTGATTTTTTTTTACCAAAGGCAGTGCTCCAGCATGACTGCAGTCAAATGACTGAAACAAGTGAAAGAATAAAAGAATATATAGACAGACAGATAGATAGAAAGATAGATAGCTATACATATAGTCAGACAGATTTCATTCTCACTAGACAGCGGGATGCATGATTGCTCTTAAATGCAAAGACTCCCTGGTGAAGAATGTACCTCCCAGCACAGACTAGTCATTAGCGACTTTATACTCCAGGCCAGAACGATGCCAAGAAGCAGACCAATCTGGAAAAGAAGGATCTGGAGGCTTAACGACCCTTCATAAGGTCAGAGATTTAGAAACATTCTAATTGAGAAATTTGATGTTAGGGAGGAGCAGCTACAAACTTGTGACATAGAGGGCAACTGGGAATTCTTGTGAGACAGCTTGTTGAGTGCCACAAATGAAATCTTTGGCTGGTGCAAAGTCCCTTCCAGACCCAGGGTAACATGGTAGTGGAACAATACTGTAGACAGGGCCATTAGAGCAAAGAAATAGGCCTGGAATAGTGGGGGAAGTAGGGAACTGTATCATATAGCCAGAAGGGAAGCTAGGAGACAAGTATATCTAGCCAAGAGAGAAGCAGAAAAGAAGTTTGCCTATGTTCAGCACTGTAAGGACCAATGAAATGAAGTATTTTGGATTGCAAGACAGTGTGTGAGAGAAAATTATGATGTCATAGGAGAGAAATGTGTTCGCATGGATGATGGTTTCCTTGCTTTTAATGGGTCTGCAATGAAAGAGGCCTGGAAATGCCATTATGAAAGACTGCTGAACATGGAGAATGAATGGGAGAAGGAGAGTCTGCCAAATGTTGACCCAACTGAGAGACCAACTATCCAAATTGACAGTACCCTGGCAGATAAAATAATTAGGGATATGAAGACAGGGAAAGCTCTCAGCCCATCAGGAATCACTGATGAGATGTTTAAAATATCTGGTAGTGTGGGTTATGGTCTGGTCACCCATATTGTAAATAAGGTGGTTCATGACGGAGTCATACCCAATGACTGGTGTAGCAGCACCATAGTCAACTGCTACAAAAGTAAAGGTGATGTCTTAGAAATAATTACAGAAGTATCAAATTGTTGGATCAAGTATTGAAAGTTGCAGAGAGCATTATAGCCTAATTAATTAGGGAGAGAGTTAGTCTAGATGAGATACAATTTGGCTTTGTGCTTGGTAGAAGTACCACTGATGCTATATTTCTGGTAAGGCAACTTCAGGAGAAATATCTAGCCAAAGATAAACTTCTGTACTTGGCTTTTGTTGACTTGGAGAAAGCAGAATCATCTGATCCTTTATCTGGTGGTCAATGCAGAAACTAGGGATAGACAAGAGAGCTGTACAAGCCCTGTACAGGGATGCTACCAGTAAAGTGAAGGTGGGCAATGAGTACAGCGAAAAATTCCAGGTAAAGGTAGGGATTCACCAAGGGTTGGCGCTCATCCCCCTCTTGTTCATCATAGTCCTCAAGGCAATAATGGAGGAATTCAAGACAGGATGGCCCTGGGAGCTCCTCAATGCTGATGACATTGCTCTTATAGCTGAATCACTATCTGAGCTAGAGAAGGAGTTCGAGGTATGAATCAAAGTCTAGAATCAAAAGCCTTAGAGTTAACCTAGCATAAACCAAAATCATAGTAAGTAGGAAGGCAGACAAATCATAAATCCCTTCAGGTAGATGGCCCTGCTCAATCTGTAGAAAAGGCGAAGGTAGAAACTCCAAAAGATGCACCCAGTATAAGCTTTGTGCACACAAAAGGTGCAGCAACATCAAAGGAAGGTTAACAGAGAAACTAACTTTTGTATGTGGAAGGTGCACAGGCATGATAAACGCTGAATATATGCAGAAAATAGACTCCATCAACTGCCAGGTGGGCAAGCTAGAGATAGTAGATAGCTTCTAATAACTAGGCAACTGGGTTAGTAGTGGAGATGGTTGTTCTGAGAGCGTAGCTGTGAGAATAAGATTACGCTGGGCACAATTCAGAGAGCTGCTACCCCTGCTGGCAACAAAGGGCCTCTCTCTCAGAGTGAAAGGCAGATTGTTTGATGCCTGTGTGTGAACAGCTATGCTGCATGGCAGTAAAACATGAACTATGACAGCTGAGGACATGCAAAGGCTTGAGAGAAATGAAGCCAGTATGCTTCGCTGGATGTGCATTGTCAGTGTGCATGTTCAACAGAGTGTAAGCATCTTGAGAGAAAAGTTAAGCATAAGAGGAATCAGATATGGTGTGCAAGAGAGACGACTGCACTTGTATGGTCATGTGATGCATATGGATAAAGACAGTTATGTAAAGAAGTGCCAATCTCTAACTGTGGAAGGGACCTGTGGTAGAGGTAGACCCAGCCAAACATGGGTTGAGGCGATGAAGCATGACATTCGAATTGAACCTTACAGGGGCAATGACTAGTGACCGAGACCTTTGGCGATGTGCTCTGCTTAAGAGGACCAGTCAAGCTGGTGGTACATAAAAAAAAAAATCAACTTTGAACATCAGGCCTCACGGAGGGAAAGTGGCTGGGTTCCTTTTGAGTTTTGGGCCTCAAGGAGGCAAGGTGGCTGAGTTCCTTTCGAGCGGGCCTCATGAAGGCAAGATGGTTGAGTTCATTTTGAGTGTTGGGCCTCATGGAGGCAAAGTGGCCAAGCTCCTTTCAAGTGTTGGGCCTCACGGAGGCAATGACCAAGACCTTTAGCATTATGTCCTGCTTGAGAAGAAGACCCGTCAAACCAAGCAAAATCACAGTTGTGGCAGATACCAGTGACATGAAAATAGCACCTGTGCTGGTGACACGTAAAAGCACCCATTACACTCACAAAGTGGTTGACATTAGGAATGGCATCCAGCCATAGTAAACCATGCCAGATCAGACTGGATCCTGGTGCAGCCTTCCAGTGTGCCAGCCCAGTCAAACCAGTCCAACCCATCCAGTGTAGACAATGGATGCTAAATGATGATGATGGTGGTGATATATATACATATATATATATACACCCACATACATATATATATATACATATATCATCATCATCATCATCATTATCATCACCTGTGTTTTACATCTGTTCTTCTATAATTCTATGATTGGGCAGAACTTTTTATGCTGTGTTAAGAGGTTGGATGCTCTTTCTGATGCCAGTAAAAGTGTCAGGATAGGTAAACTGTAGCAATACAGTTTATCAATCTACTCTAAAACCAGGACACACATACATATGTAATAATAGGAATAAATATTTTGAAAATGTAATAAGGATATTTTTCTGTGTAAAGTTTAACAAAATGAGCAATGAAGAAGACTTCATTCAGTTTCAGAGTGACATTAGAATATAATAAAATGTTTAAATTGCAATGAAACAAGAAAAATAAAGCATGGTGTGCATGTGCATGTGTGTGTGTGTGTGTGTGTGTGTATGTGTGTGTGTGTGTGTGTGTGTGTGTGTGTGTGTGTGTGCGTGTGTGTGTGTAAAATATATATGTATGCTATATATACATATATTCTCTGACATGAACGTTGCACATGTTCATTTATATATATACATATATATATATATATATATATATATATATATATATATATATACAATAAGTTGTGCATACACAAACACATGCATTTGTACATACCTGCATACATACACAACACTAACACACACATACTCATATATATACATAGTGACAGGCATTTTATGTGTATATATAAATAGTTATATACAGTTCTACTAAATATGAGCTGTACTTGATGTTGTGATAGATCTGCAGTCTTCCAGTCTAGCTGTAATGTTATTTTGTTCCAAGCTAAATACTTATAAAACTAAAAATCAGTTGAAATGCAGAAAGAAATACAGAATCCAAGAATGGTTGCTAAGACACTGGCAATGTCTTCTGACCATTTTATACAGCTAGAGACATAGCTGCAGTCTACATGGAAGCATACATTTATGCCTAAATTATTTGTCTTTTTTCAGATATTTCTTTACATTCAAATATCTTTTCTCTCAAATAACCCCAGGAAAATATTAAAATTGCTAGATGAAATAAACAAAGAAAAAAAGAAGAAAAAAAAGAAAGAAAATGGGATGGAGAGCTAAAACAACTCACAACTTTTTATTTATACTGCAATATATAAAATAATTTTACTTGGAAGATTGACTGTACAGATTATAGATAAATGCTCTTACTATAATTAAACATTCTAGTACTGGAAAATAGAACTGGAAATTGTTATGACAGGTAAACTAATGCAACCTTGTCCAGGAGCAAAACACAGTGAATGCAGTGTAGTTGGAACCCATAACCATATGTCAAAAGTCCAGTACCTTTATCTCATAGCCACTGTACCTTATGTTAGCAGAGAAATTAATAATTTTGATGAGGCTATGTTGATTGTATTGATTACAATGTATAGCTGGTATTTATCTTTGTTGACTCTAGAAGGATCAAAAGCAAAATTGATTTGGGTGAGATTTGAAATCAAAACATAAAGGGAAACAATAAAATATCACAAAGTATCTTTTTCAGAGTGTTACTCCTGTAATTGACCAATTTATCTACCAATCTGCCAATTTTGCCACTCACCAGGTTGTCTACCAATCTACCAATTCTGAGTTGGCAAATGATATTCTCTTAAAATGTCCTTTTAATTACTTTTGGTGGTATAATGGTAGCGTATAGCATATGAAAATAATGGCTATTTTGTTTAGCTGCTCATATGTTTGTCTCTTGTTCCATTATATGCTAAAGGCTATTAGTGCTTTTCTGTTTCAAAATGTTTTTTGCGAATTCTAGTAACGATGCCTTGCTCTAATGCTTATATGATATAATTTTTTAGAGTATCTATTAATTATGCTTTCTCTGGACGTGATGGTCTCCAGGGTTTCCTCTAGGTACAAATTGCATACCTGAAATGTTCTATTATATGAGGTTAGATATGATGAGGTTAGAAAATGATGTGGAGTACCTTTTGTTTACATTGAAAAATGACATTAGATAGTTGCACAGATGATTTCTCATGATGTCTCTGGCACCACCAATGTACATATATTTCTGTGTACCTGTATTTTGTAAACCACATTCTTTATCATGCAGCTGTTGTTAAACGTGCATTTCTTCTTTTGTCTGCAGTTACATGTTATGTGACCTTTTCTGGTTCTGTAAGTGAAGATATTACTGGTAGTCACATTTATTCTTCCTCCTGTAACTGTGTTCTCATTTTCCTTAGGTATGGACTGGACTGCCAAATGTGTAGCACTGTTCGGACCCGTTTTTGTCATTGATGGGCTTTTATTATTTCTATTTGCAACTGTTCCATCATTGTTTATATCATGAGCTGTGGTTTTTCCATAAACCCCTCAGTATTTTTCCTATACACACAAACACATGCACACACACATACACATATTGTGTGTATATATGTATAAATATATATAAAGAGAGAAAAGGATAAAGAGAACAAGGGCAAAGTTAGAAATATATTTTATGGATAAAGTCTTCCAGCTGTTTCAGGGAAAATCCAATGTATCCCTTCATCGGAGATGGTAATAGTAGAGGAATAGATTATTACATCTATAAGAGGAGAGTTGTAGTAGGAAGTGAGAGTGATGCGCTGAAAAAAGAACAAAGAAGAAACAGTACTTGGAGTGTAGCTTCATTCCAGTAGTAAACATCCATGTAAATAATTCTTGTGGGTATTTTCCTTGTGGCTATTTTCCGGAGATAATTGTAGTAGCAAAACTAGCCGGAATACAGCACTTACTCGGTATTACCCATATCTTTGGGTTTGGTTGAATCCAATACCCTTCATTACCTTATAAATATATATATATATATATACATACATACATACATATATATGCATCATATATATATATATATATATATATATATATATATATATATATATATATATATATATATATATATATATATATATATATATCATCAGCATCATCATATATATATATATATGTATATATAAAAACAAATAGTAAATGAGTATATACATATATACGTACAGGTATGTGCATACCGACATCCACCTGCATGTATAGGTGCATATCTGGGTACAGGACATTGCAAACAAAACATAGACGAGAAAACACACAAGCCACATAGAGAACATTCTTCTTCATCAGCTACCCCCGTTTTAACACCGGCGTTTCGAGTATATACATATAAACACATGTACATACATTCACCTGTTGGACCGCTGAAATCTACAAGTTTTCTTCATTCTCTCTCAGTTTATTTTCTCTTATTCCTTTCTGTTGCAGAGCATAGGCTCGAAACATAAACGACTTTTTCATTCTTCCCGAGTGTCAAACTAATACAGTTGCATGTTATTCATATACCTGTCTTCATCTTTTGTTTCTTTATAAATTTCAATTATATACATGTATATAGGTATGTACACACACATATATGTGTATATGTAGTTATACATACATATTATATATATATATATATATATATATGGGAGATTTTACGAAAAAAACAACAGATGAAGACAGGTGGTGTAAACAACAAATGGATGTATTAGTTTAACGCTCGGAAATAGAGAAAGTCTTTGACATTTCGAGCATACGCTCTTCAACTGAAAGGAACACAGAAAGAAACAAGGAGAAAAAAAATTTAAATGTAGTGGTCAGCGATCTATCATGGCGAATGCTGGACATAATATTGTTGCACCACTAATATCTCCATACCTTGCACTGAGTACATCTTATGGAGTTTCTACCTATGCTTTTCCTACAGATCAAGCAAGCCATCTACCTGAAGGGATTTGTGATTTGTTTGCTTTCCTACTTACTAAGACTTTGGTTTTTGCTAGATTAACTCCTTGATTTTAGACTTTGCTTCCACACCTGAAATTTTTTACAGAAATAAACATGAACGTATCATAGTGTTTTAAGAGAATGGTAGTGGATGTAGTTATTAAGGGATAAAGAGAAAGAAAAATAAATAGATAGAGAGAAAGGAATTAGTAGTGAAGCAAGAAGTACAGAAATTGGAGGAGGAAAACAAGGATTGGTATGAAGGATAAAATAAGGTATATAAAAATATAATGCACAAAAATAAACGAGAAAATAAATAAATAAATATCTCTGGATATTTTCATTATTTTACCCTATTAAGGCTATAACCATACATGGATTCATATGGGATTGCACTTAAGGACT